>NC_135811.1:110572426-110667238 GCF_964213995.1 Mustelus asterias
GGTAGGCAGCCCCCATTCTCTAATCTCCTGCATTCTGCTAACCGCAGGCTGTACTGCCAAGCTGCCAGTCCTTGGCGTCACACCTTACTGCCTTTAAAGATTGCTCCACAGAGAGCCAGAGAAATGGCAATTTCGCATGATGCAGGCTGGCAGCATTTGGGAACAGAAAGTTAGAACTGGTGCCAAGATATTCCCCAGAGAGCAAGAAAGAGAGAGAGAGAGAGAGGCAGACTGACAGAGATGGAGAGACAGAATGAGAGGGAGAGGGGACGAGAGATCTGCATGGACACAGAGAAACAGAATCTGCAATTCAAGTCTGGGGAACCAGGGCAATTAATAGATAGGTTAATGACTGGCTGTTGTGTACTTGGAGGTGGGTTGAGCTCTGAGACAAGCATGTAAACTAGAGGCATGTTTCTTTTTGAATGCAGTAGAATGCACTATGTAAATGAGATGGTTATTACACCAATGTTCATCAAGCTGAGCTGAGAAGACATTAATAGCCTGATGAATATGCATGTGAATTTGTTAATTAAGTTAATTATTCTGCTGAAATGCATTTGTCTTCCAAGGACATTTTCCCAATGATTTCTACATGCTTCAGCCATTAGTCATGCTATCTATTATCTGAAATGAGTTCGGCATTAGTTGCAAGGGGAACAAAAGTTTAGATTTTTTTTATAAGGGAAGTTCCAAAGTTGTGTGTGTTTGGATTTTTGTCAGTGCTGCTCGAGTGGTCAGGAGCGGAGTCACTGATAGAATAAATGGAGGAAGTTTTTTTTTCTCTTGCTCTGACTTTCCAACACATTAATTAATTGCTGCAGCCAATTAATTGTACCTGAGCGCAGGAGCAGAGTTCTAATTGCCATGCAATGCTTGTAACCACAAACCACATGAAACCTGCTGGAGTGAGAAGGCAGGAAACTTCGAAAAACAGAACTGGGGGTGGAGGTGAGACAGAGAAGATGGAGATAGTGAGGGAAAGGACACAATAAGAGGGAGGGATAACAACAAAGGAAGCCAGAGGGAGGAGAAGACAAAGGGAAAAGGAGTAAGAAAGACAAAGGAGAGATACGGGGATAGATAAAGAAGTTTACAAGCATGTGCAGACACTGAAGATTTAATTACTTTCATACTTTGTACAGTTGACACATCCTGAACTGTGTTATTTATTGGAGCTACTTCCTATTTCTTACAATCACAGTGATGGAGGTTTATTTTTGATTATTGTGCAGACTATAACCATGAATGGTCTCTCAGTTGTCGAACTTACTGCTGATTGTAGTGACAATGTCCCTCAGCTCCAACCTCTTCTACCATTGATAGGTGAGGAACCACATCTCACAACAGCTCTCCTTGACTCTCTGAATATAGGATTGAAGGATAGGGACACTGGCTTCAGATTAATGCTGCCCAAGTGGTTTCATGTAGAACCCTTACAGAAAGGACAGGCACCTTTACTGCCACTCTCTGGGCCCCAGAGCTGAAGGGTGAGGGAGTCTACAACATTACAGCAACTAACTAACCTGGCTGCTGACACCCTGAGCCTGGCATTAGCTCAGGGACTGATGGAGAACCCCAATAGTCTTCAGCTCAATAACATGACCCCGGCCGTGGAGGATGAGCAAGAAACTTGGTTACAGTTTAGCAAAGATTACTGTCAGTTATGCTCACATTGTGCACAGAACCCTTTTAATCACTCACTGATGTCAGGCTCACGATAAATAACTAGAAAAGGGGTGAATTCTGGAAAGTTGCAGCAGGTTTGTCAGTGCTAGAGCGAAAAGGCAGTGTGGTGCTTTGGTGCAAATAGTTCACGCAATCTGATACAAGGTGTGACCTGAAGGAGTTTAGCTGCTGCATATTTCCAGCAGTATCTGTCTTTAATATTTTACCTTCCCTTTTATCTGCTGGAATCCCATTTCTCAATCAGTGGGAGATGGAGTCTCAGTGAGTGATCTTGTTGTTAGATATTGTGTGGCTTTACTCTGATACCCATATTCACTGGCAATGCTTATTCAATATCAAACCAAAATTTAAATTACAATAGACTGCAAAGTAAAATTTTAAAACAGAGTTTGAAACTGAATATACATTTTTAATAATTTAATCAGAATAGCAGCTTGCAGGATTTTTGAGAGTGGGTCACGGACATTTCAATTATTGACAAATTCCCTGATTTAACCCAGAAATTCTCCATTGAAAGAAACATTGGTTAAATTGGGTTTGAGACTTTACACTGAGTTCAACAATTTCAAATCATTATTTCTGCCTGGTCTTTTTCATATTGTAGCTATTTGTAATAATTCTGCTTTATCCCAATTACACTCCTAAACACATCTTTTGTTTCTTTAATTGTCCTATTATCATCCCCTTTGATTTGCACCATCAGTCCTTTTGTTATTTAATGTTTCCTGTCTCCCACTCCATTACAGATCTTCTGTTTTGATTTTCCTTTCGCACCCCCTTTTCCGTTTATTACGTTTAATTTAGGAATATAGAAACTCGAAGCAGGAGGAGGCCATTTGGCCCTTCGAGCCTGCTCCACCATTCATTTTGATCATAGATCATAGAATCATAGAAACCCTACAGTGCAGAAGGAGGCCATTCGGCCCATCGAGTCTGCACCGACCACAATCCCACCCAGGCCCTACCCGCTAATCATGGCTGATCATCGAATTCAATCTCCTGATCCCCTTTCCCCCCCATATCCCCCGATCCCTCTCCCACTTCTGATGATGTTTCTCTCTCCACAGTTATTGCCAGACCTGCAAATATCAAATATCTCAACCGTTGAAATTTGGAATACAATTTCCCCAAATATTCCACAGGTTCTAACAAAACTCCCTTTTCCCCAGCCTGTCACATTCTGTTTGTAACTCTGAGACAAAGCTGAAATGACGAAATTAAAATCTAATCTGAGTTTTGATGATGTACAGAATGACAAGAGAGTTACTGCACAGTTTAATCTCTTCAAACTTCAGGAACTTGAACCTTTAACAGGGAGGAGTTCCTAACTGGGGCATGGGTAACGTCCTGACAGTTGCAAATACTGAGGTCTGGATATAATTTGTTCCAACTCTTGCCCAGTGGGGGTGAAACCTGGCAGGGTCACATGAAACCATGATCACCTGGCAGGAGATGGTGGGTCTAGATAAGACGTTCTTTTGGAGAGTTAGTACAGACTTGATGGGCCGAATGGTCTCTTTCTCCATTGTAGGGATTCTATGGATTGCATTTAGACCAATTGATAAATGAGGAAGGCATCTTGGTAGCATCAGCCAATTAAATCCACGGGGTCATTGCCTCGGTGACATATGGCTTAGGACTTTTGAGGGCAAATCTCTTTGCTAATGCAGACAGATCCTTATTAATCAGGAGCTGTCAACAAATAGCCACTCTGAGAAATGGATAGAGAACTGTCTCCTGACTCAGGCAAGGTCACAAAGACTCTCCGCCCAGCAAAGGTTGGGCTTGTTCTCCTTGGAGCTTCTATTTTAATAAGGAGCTGCCAACTTGCTGTAATAAATCATCACAGAACAAAGCCCAACTTTCACCAGCTGAACCTTGAGACACTGGTGTAGGGTGTAAGGATCCTTGTCACAGACCAGACTATTGGATAAAAGAGATGGAGGCTGGATTTGGAGTCATGAAGACTTGGAGCAAGAGATTGGGGGAAATGAGTAGAGATTAGGAGAGACAAGTGGGATCGGCAGAAAATCTGCAGATCAGATGGGATGTTATTCCCTGTTCTAGCTGCCTGAAACATTGTCAGAATAATAACGCTAAGCAGAGGAACTTCCAGAATATTTTAGAAGTAGCTGAGTGCATCTTTAACTGATATTATTGGATTTTGTAGTATTTTAGGTTTGGAGCACCCTTTATGAAGATTACTTTGCCTGAAGGAACAGTACATCAACACTCACTGCTTATTTCCCCTGAAGGCTGGGAGAATTAATTACATTTTTAAAGATGATAGGAGCATTCCCCATCATTGCTGACATCATGCTGCACTGAGTCAAGGCCCAAGATCAGACACCAGAACTGTCTGAATAATCAGTGCACAAAGCAGTTCCAAATCTTTGCTTGTGAATATTACCCCTTGTCCTTCTCACTGGTCTGCTGCTTAAATGTCATCATTTCCAGAAATCACGACAGGAATTCCAATGTGAAAGGTTTGATTTTCAGTGCTGAAGACAGATATAATCCTGGCTTTCGCTGAGGGTTTGACCTGATTGGACCCTACCAGGAGTTAGACTGATTGATGCAACCAGATCTGTTGCATATGTTCTGGGCCAGGCTTGGACAGATGTACTGAGCACACTGAGGGCAGAATCATGTGAAATTTAAAGGAAAGAGGACAATTAAAGAGTCCAATGTGAGGATAAAGACATCTCAGACCAGGAAGAACTGGAGCTAAAACTGCAGATTTAAGATGCAGGCAAAAAGTCTTAACCATGAACAGAGCAGCCCGTCACAATGGCCCTTGTCTAATGACTGCAGCATTTTTGACATTGCCAGGAAGCTGCACCATGTTGCCAGTCCCAGAGGTCAGTTCTAGAGCATTCCTGGGAAAAGGGAGAAGCTGTACCTAATGGGAATTGGCATGACCATTGGCACTGCCACTGTCACTATCACATCTCATTGAGGATACCCTTCATCATGTTGTGTGGCACTACCACTGTGCTAAATGGGATAGATTCAGAATAGATCCAGCAACTCAAGACTGGACATCCAAGTGGCGCTGTGGGCCATCAGCAGCAGCAGAATTGTACTCAACCACATAGCTGGCATATCATTCACTTCACCACAACAGTTGGGGATCAACCCTGGCTCAATAAGGAGTGCAAGAGGTATACCTAAAAATGAGGTGCCAACCTGATGAAGCTGCAACACAGGACTACTTGCATGCCAAACAGAAACAGCACACAATATACCTAAGAAATCCCACAACCAACGGATCAGGTCTAAGCTCTGCAGTCCTTCCACATTCAGTCAAGAATGGTGGTGGACAATTAAACAACTCACTGGAGGAGAAGGCTCCACAAATATCCCCATCCTCAATGATGGAGGAGCCCAGCACATCAGTGCAAAAGATAAGGCTGAAGAATTCACAACAATCTTCAGCCAGAAATGCTGATTGGATGATCCATCTCGGCCTCCTCCAGTGGTCCCAGCATCTCAGATGCCAGTCTCCAGCCAATTTGATTCACTCCACGTGATATCAAGAAATGGCTGAAGGCACTGGATACTGCAAAGGCAATGGGCCCTGATAACATTCCAGCAATAGTACTGGAGTCAATGGGAATTAGGGCAAAACTCTTCACTGGTTGGAGTCAGGAAGATGGTTGTGGTGGCTGGAGGTCAACCATCTCAGTCCCAGGACATCTCTGCAGGAGTCCCTCAGGGTCAGTGTCTGAGGCCCAACCATCCTCAGCTGCTTCATCAATCACCTTCCCTCCATCATAAAATCAGAAGTGGGGATGTTCGCCGATGATTGGACAATGTTCAGCACCATTCGCGACTCCTCAGGAAATGAAGCGGTTCATGTCCAAATGCAGCAAGACCTGGAAAATATCCAGGCTCGGGCTGATTAGTGACAAATAACATTCATGCCACAAAGTGCCAGGCAATGACCATCACCAACAAGTGAGTTTTGATTTGATTTATTTATTGTCACATGTAGTGGAACACAGTGAAAAGTATTGTTTCTTGCGCACTATAGAGACAAAACATAACGCTCAAGTATATAGGGGAAAGGATAGGTGCAGAATGTAGTTTTACAGTTACAGGTGAAGGGAAGAACAGTTTAATATATGATAGGATGATTCAAAAGTCTGACAGCAGCAGGGAAGAAGCTGTTCTTGAGTCGGTTGGTACGTGTTTTCAGACTTTTGTATCTTTTTCCTGAAGGAAGAAGGTGGAAGAGAGAATGTCCGGGGTGCGTGGGGTCCTTGATTACGCTGGCTGCTTTTCCGAGGCACGAGGAAGTGTAGACAGAGTCAATGGATGGGAGGCTGGCTTGTGTGATGGACTGGGCTTCGTTCACGATCCTTTGTAGTTCCTTGCATTCTTAGATAGAGCAGGAGCCCCAAACCAAGCTGTGATACAACCAGAAAGAATGCTTTCTATGGTGCATCTGTAAAAGTTGGTGAGAGTTGTAGCTGACATGCCGCATTTCCTTAGTTTTCTAAGAAAGTAGAGGCGTTGGTGGGCTTTCTTAACTATAATGTCAGCATGGGGGGACCAGGATAGGTTGTTGGTGATCTGAACACCTGGAAACTTGAAGCTCTTGACCATTTTCACTTTATCCCGGTTGATGTAGAAAGGGGCATGTTCTCCACTATGCTTGCTGAAGTCGATGATTATCTCCTTCGTTTTGTTGTCATTGAGGGAGAGATTATTGTCATTGCACCAGTTCACCAGATTCTCCATCTCTTTCCTGTACTCCGTCTCATCATTGTTTGAGATCCAACCCACAATGGTGATGTCATCAGCAAACTTGAAAATCGAGTTGGAACAGAATGTATAAGAAGTATAGTAGGGGGCTGAGGACACAGACTTGCGAGGCACCGGTGTTGAGGGTGATCATGGAGGAGATGTTGTTGCCTATCCTTACTGATTGGGGTCTATGGGTTAGGAAGTTCAGATCCAGTTGAAGAGGGATGAGCCGAGCTCCAGGCCATGGAGTTTGGAGAGGAGTTTTGTAGGAATAATGGTGTTGAAGGCTGAGCTGTAGTCAATAAATAGGAGTCTGACATAAGTGTCTTTGTTATCGAGGTGTTCCAGGGTTGAGTGTAGGGCCAGGGAGATGGCATCTGCTGTGGATCTGTTATGGCAATAGATGAACTGTAGTGGTCCAGGCAATCTGGGAGACCGGAGTTAATGTGTGCCATGACTAGTCTTTCAAAGCACTTCATAATGATGGATGTCAGAGCCACTGGGCAATAGTCATTAAGGTACGCTGCCTTAATGACTGGGATGATGGTTGTCTTCTTGAAGCCGATAGAGACCTCAGATTGGTGTAAGGAGTTTAGGTTTAAAGTTTATTTATCAATGTCACAAGTAGGCTTACATTGTAATGAAGTAACTGTGAAAATCCCCTAGTCGCCACACTCCGGCGCCTGTTCGGGTACACTAAGAGAGAATGTAGCATGGGCAATGTGCCTAACAAGCACGTTTTTCGGACTGTGGGAGGAAACTGGAGCACCCGGAGAAAATCCACGCAGGCACGGGGAGAACATGCAGACTCCGCACAGACAGTGACCCAAGCCGGGAATTGAACCCGGGTCCCTGGCGCTGTGAGGCAGCAGTGCTAACCGCTGTGCCACCGTGCCACCCATGTTGGAGAATCAAGTAATGGTTAAATAATTCTGTATAATTTGAAGCACAAGTTAAGACAGGGAATGGCACTATTTTGAAATTGAGTTTGGGTTTCCAATATTTGTGTCTTTTTCCTATTTCTCTCCCACCCATCTCCAATCTCTGCAAGTGATAAAACATCTTTTTTGTAACAACTTTAATTAATCTTGTCTTGATAATTAATTGCCATTGGACAGCGAATGGGAAAGAACAGCCTTTAGGGATTTTTGTGAGGGAGGATTTTTTGAAGTTTTCTGTTTCCGACTGGGTGCTGAAATCTACTCACATTAAATCTGACCATTCATTCCAATGATTCCAAAATGTGCACCACATGAAGTTCCGATTGCCTCTCTCGGTACTGGTTCAGCCGAGGCTTCTGAGCGGATGACGACCTCTCGCTGACCCCCTGCCAAAAATGAGCATAGGATGCATTGAGCCCATCGGGGAGGGTGCATTATTTCCTCACTTGTCTTCACCTTTTAGCCCGTTATGATGTGTAGACATAGAAACATAGAAACCTTACAGTGCAGAAGGAGGCCATTCGGCCCATCGAGTCTGCACCGACCACAATCCCACCCAGGCCCTACCCCCACATATTTTACCCGCTAATCCCTCTAACCTACGCATCTCAGGACTCCAAGGGACAATTTTTAACCTGGCCAATCAACCTAACCTGCACATCTTTAGACCTTGCAACAATGGATGGGTGTTCATGTGACCAGCTCTTGACATTATCATCAGTGAATCACTAACATCCAGGGGTTACCACTGACCAGAAACTGAACCGGACCAGGTGGCTACAAGAGCAGGTCAGAGACTGTGAATCCTCAGCAAGTAACTCACCTCCGGACTCCCCAAAGCCTGTCCACTATCCACAATACACAAGTCAGGAGTGTGATGGAATATTCTCCACTTGCCTGGACGAGTGCAGCTCCAATAGCACTCAAGGGACTCACCAGCAGCTCAAATAAAGCAGCCCCACTTGATTGGCACCCCATCCACCGCCTTAAACTTTCACTTCCTCCACTACCTACTCACAGAGACAGGCGTGTGCACCATCTACAAGATGCAGCAAATCACCAAACATCCTTCCACGGCACCTTCTAAACTCATGACTTCTACCACCTAAAAAGGAAGCAAATACCTGGGAACACCTCTGCCTGAAAGTTCCTCTCCAAGCCACTCACCATCCTGACTTGGAAATATCTCTGCCGTTCCTTCACTGTCACTGGGTCAAAATCCTGGAACTCGCTCCCTAACAGCACTGTGGGTGTGCCTACGCCACATGGACTGCAGCAGGTTCAAGAAGGCAGCTCACCACCGCCTTCCCAAGGGCAATTAGGGATCATAGAATCATAGAAACCCTACAGTGCAGAAGGAGGCCATTCGGCCCATCGAGTCTGCACCGACCACAATCCCACCCAGGCCCTACCCCCACATATTTACCCGCTAATCCCTCTAACCTACACATCCCAGGACTCTAAGGGGCAATTTTTAACCTGGCCAATCAACCTAACCCGCACATCTTTGGACTGTGGGAGGAAACAGGAGCACCCGGAGGAAACCCAAGCAGACACGAGGAGAATGTGCAAACTCCACACAGACAGTGACCCGAGCCGGGAATCGAACCCGGGACCCTGGAGCTGTGAAGCAGCAGTGCTAACCACTGTGCTACCGTGCCGCCCATGGGCAATAAATGCTGGTTTAGCCAGCGACACTCATATTCCATGGAAGATTTTTTTTAAATCGCAGAACATTCAGTAACATGGTCTGGAACCTATCCCATTGCAACGGGAGGTACATCCCTAATGTGATGTTTTCCCCTTTATGTGTTATGTACTATAACATAGAGGAGCTGACATGGAGACACACATGTTAGCATGATTGCGGATGGAGTAAATGGCTTTCTCTTCTCACCGGAGGGTGTGTGCAGTGTAATACCCGCCAGTACACAGAGCAATGCAAGAAGCACTCAGTTACACAGTTACAGACAATACAATACAACTTCCCGGCTCCCCTGTACTCTGGGGTTGAGTGCACACTGAGCAGTGTATTTACATATTGAGCCAAACATTCCTGTACAAGGGCAGAGCGCACAGCATACTTTCATTTCCCAATCATTCTGTTGTGTCTGCTTAATGTGTACAATTAAATTAAACAGACACAACTGGCCAATCAGTGTAGGGCTGTGGTCCAGGCTGCAGCTGTTTTATTTTGTCCCCGGCAGTAAGACCAGGCGCTGTGCAGAGAGAGAGCAGAAAGATGTGAGGCTTTACTCCCGCTCTGTAACGATCATCCCAGCATGGGGAGCAGCCGCCTTGTACTGACCGTGTGACACAGCTACAACACTGGAATCAAACATTGCCACAGCTTTGGACATTTCCTCATCATAAGATTGGGGGAAATTTGGGAGACACCTTTACTCCAACAAAGATGCTGTCTCTTTAAGACTGCAACACTTCCATACGATAAATTTCCCATCACAGCTTGGGCAGAACAGAACTGAGGGAAAAACTGGGCGAGAGCCAGCACTCGTCTCTAGGTAACAATAAACCCAGAGAGAGAGAAAGCAGCTGTTAAAACCCTCGCTGTACCATCATCTCAGAGTGAGGCAACATACACCCACACACATACACACAGACACATACACCCACACATGCAGACACCCAGACACACACACACACACATGCAGACACCCACACAGACGCACATGCAGACACCCGCACAGACACACACACAGACACCCACACAGGCACCCACACACACAGACACACACACAAACACCCATGCAGACACCCACACACACAGACACACACGCAGACATCCACACCGACACAGACACCCACACATGCAGACACCCACACAGACACTCACACACACAGACACACATACACACAGACACACATGCAGACACCCACACAGACACCCACACACACAGACACTCACACATGCAGACACCCACACACGCAGACACCCACACACGCAGACACCCACACACACAGACACACACACACTGACACACAGACAGACACACACACACAGCCACACACGCATACACAGGCACACACAGACACACCCACACATACACACACCCACACAAACACCCACACACAAATACACACAGACACACAATAATACAGACACACACAATACACATATGCAATCACACAATAATACACATACGCAGACACACACAACGACACACACAGACACACCAACACACACACAATAATACACACAAACATCCATTTTCACATGCCAAGTATGCAATCACACAAACACTCACACTTTAACTCACACACACTCTCACACACACACTTTTACACACACAATCAAACACACACTCTGCTCCTGACCTCATTACAATCTTTGTCTAAACAGGGACAAAGAAGCTTAATTCCTGAAGTGTGATGAGAGTGACTGAGGATGAGAAAGAGCATGAGTAAAGCTGGAGTCAATGGGAACTGGGGGAATCTCTCCACTTGTTGGTCTCTCTGCTGGTTGGTCTCTCTGCTGGTTGGTCTCTCCGCTGGTTGGTCTCTCCGCTGGTTGGTCTCTCCGCTGGTTGGTCTCTCCGCTGGTTGGTCTCTCCGCTGGTTGGTCTCTCCGCTGGTTGGTCTCTCTGCTGGTTGGTCTCTCCACTGGCTGGAGTCATACCCGGCACAAAGGAAGATGGTTGTGGATTTTGGAGGCCAATCATCTCAGTCCCAGGACATCACTGCAGATGTTCCTTTGATCAGCCATCTTCAGCTGCTTTATCAATGAGCTTCCTTCCATCATAAGGTCAGAAGTGCGGATGTTCACTAATGATTATCCACAATTTCTCACATAACAACATAATCCGTGCTCGCATGCAGCAGCAGCTGGGTAATACTCAGGGTTGGGGCGATAACTGGCAAGCTTCATTCAGGTCACATTAGACCACCTTCAACAAGAGACGGTCTAACTGCCTCTCCTTGATGTCCAATGGCATTACCATCATTGAATCCCCAACCAGCCCCATTTCTGGGGTCAACATTCACCAGAAGCCTCTGGTATAGTACCAGAAGATTGGAGGTTAGCGAATGTTGTCCCATTGTTTAAGAAGGGGAACAGAGACTTCCCCGGGAATTATAGACCGGTGAGTCTCACTTCTGTTGTCGGCAAGATGTTGGAAAAAATTATAAGGGATAGGATTTATAGTTATTTGGAGAGTAATGAATTGATAGGTGATAGTCAGCATGGTTTTGTGGCAGGTAGGTCGTGCCTTACTAACCTTATTGAGTTTTTTGAGAAAGTGACCAAGGAGGTGGATGGGGGCAAGGCAGTGGACGTGGTATATATGGATTTTAGTAAGGCGTTTGATAAGGTTCACCATGGTAGGCTTCTGCAGAAAATGCAGATGTATGGGATTGGGGGTGATCTAGGAAAATGGATCAGGAATTGGCTAGCGGATAGGAAACAGAGGGTGGTGGTTGATAGTAAATATTCATCATGGAGTGCGGTTACAAGTGGTGTACCTCAGGGATCTGTTTTGGGGCCACTGCTGTTTGTAATATTTATTAATGATCTGGATGAGGGTATAGTTGGGTGGATTAGCAAATTTGCTGATGACACCAAAGTCGGTGGTGTGGTAGACAGTGAGGAAGGGTGTCGTAGTTTGCAGGAAGACTTAGACAGGTTGCAAAGTTGGGCCGAGAGGTGGCGGATGGAGTTTAATGCGGAGAAGTGTGAGGTAATTCACTTTGGTAGGAATAACAGATGTGTTGAGTATAGGGCTAACGGGAGGACTTTGAATAGTGTGGAGGAGCAGAGGGATCTAGGTGTATGTGTGCATAGATCCCTGAAAGTTGGGAATCAAGTAGATAAGGTTGTTAAGAAGGCATATGGTGTCTTGGCGTTTATTGGTAGGGGGATTGAATTTAGGAGTCGTAGCGTTATGTTGCAACTGTACACAACTCTGGTGCGGCCGCACTTGGAGTACTGTGTGCAGTTCTGGTCCCCACATTACAGGAAGGATGTGGAGGCTTTGGAGAGGGTGCAGAGGAGGTTTACCAGGATGTTGCCTGGTATGGAGGGGAGATCCTATGAGGAGAGGCTGAGGGATTTGGGATTGTTTTCGCTGGAAAGGCGGCGGCTAAGAGGGGATCTTATTGAAACATATAAGATGATTAGAGGTTTAGATAGGGTGGATAGTGATAGCCTTTTTCCTCTGATGGAGAAATCCAGCACGAGGGGGCATGGCTTTAAATTGAGGGGGGGTAGTTATAGAACCGATGTCAGGGGTAGGTTCTTTACCCAGAGGGTGGTGAGGGATTGGAATGCCCTGCCAGCATCAGTAGTAAATGCGCCTAGTTTGGGGGCGTTTAAGAGATCCGTAGATAGGTTCATGGACGAAAAGAAATTGGTTTAGGTTGGAGGGTCACAGTTTTGTTTTTTTTTTAACTGGTCGGTGCAACATCGTGGGCCGAAGGGCCTGTTCTGCGCTGTAATGTTCTATGTTCTATGTAGAAGCTGAACTGGGCCCAGCCGTATAAATCCTGTGACTACAAGAGCAGGTCAGATGCTGGGAATCCTGTGAAACAGTAACTCACCTCCTGACTCCCCAAAACCTGTTCAAGGCACAAGTCAGGAGAGTGATTAAATACTCTTCACTTGCCTGGATAAATGCAGCTCGAACAAAACTCAAGAGGTTTACCACTATCGAGGATGGAACAGTCACTTGATTGAGACCCCATCAACCACCTTTAACATTCACTCCCTCCACCACCGATGCAGAGTGGCAGCAGCGTGCACCATCTACAGGGTGCAATGCAGCAACTCACCACCGATGCAGAGTGGCAGCAGCGTGCACCATCTCCAGGGTGCAATGCAGCAACTCACCAAGCTTCCTACAACAGTACCTTCCAAACCCACATTCTCTGCCACCTAGAAGGGTTAGTTTAAAGTTTATTTATAAGTGTCACGGGTAGGCTTACATTAACACTGCAATGAAGTTACTGTGAAAATCCCCCAGTTGCCACACTCTGGCGCCTGTTCGGCTACACTGAGGGAAAATTTAGCATGGCCAATATACCTAACCAACACGTCTTTCGGACTGTGGGAGGAAACCGGAGCACCCGGAGGAAACCCACGCAGGCACGGGGAGAACGTGCAGACTCCGCACAGAGAGTGACCCAAGGCCAGAATTGAACCCGGGTCCTTGGCGCTGTGAGGCAGCAGTGCTAACCCACTGTGCCACCATGCCGCCCATAAGGACAAGGCAAGCGACACGTTGGAGCACCAATGTCTGTAACCTTTCCTCCAAGTCACACATCATCTTTATTTGGAAATGTAACGCTCTTCCTTCACTGTTGCTGAGTGAAGCTCCTGGAACTCCCTCCCTAACAGCACTGTGGGTGTACCTACACCACAGGGACCGCAGCGGTTCAAGCAGGTGGTTCATCACCACCTTCTCAAGGGCAATTAGGAATGGGCAATAAATACTGGCCAGCCAGCAATGCCCACAACTCATGAACAAATTTTTAAAAACGCACTCAAAGAACATTACACCACAGTACAGGCCCTTCGGCCCTCGATGTTGAGCCGACCTGTGAAACCAATCTAAAGCCCATCTAACCTACACTATTCCAATATCATCCATATGTTTATCCAATGACCATTTAAAAGCCCTTAATGTTGGCAAGTCCACTACTGTTGCAGGCAGGGCATTCCACGCCCATACCACTCTCTGAGTAAAGAACCTACCTCTGACATCTGTCCTATATCTATCACCCCTCAATTTAAAGCTATGTCCCCTCGTGCTAGCTATCACCATCCAAGGAAAAAGACTCTCACTATCCACCCTATCTAATCCTCTGATCATCTTATATGCCTCTATTAAGTCACCTCTTAACCTTCTCCTCTCTAACAAAAACAGCTTCAAGTCCCTCAGCCTTTCCTCATAAGACCGTCCCACCATACCAGGCAACATCCTGGTAAATCTCCTATGCACCCTTTCCAATGCTTCCACATCCTTCCTATAATGCGGCGACCAGAACTGTACGCAATACTCCAAGTGCGGCCGTACCAGAGTTTTGTACAGTTGCAGCATGACCTCATGGCTCCGAAACTCAATCCCTCTACCAATAAAAGCTTAACAACCCTATCAATCTGGGTGCCAACTCTCAGGGATCTATGCACATGGACACCAAGATCTCTCTGCTCATCCACACTACCAAGTATCTTACCATTAGCCCAGTACTCTGTATTCCTGCTACTCCTTCCAAAGTGAATCACCTCACACTTTGCCGCATTGAACTCCATTTGCCACCTCTCAGCCCAGCTCTGCAGCTTATCTATGTCCCTCTGTAACCTGCAACATCCTTCCGCACTGTCCACTCACAGTAACACTATCTCACATACACACTCAAACTCTCTCCCTGTCTCACATACTCACTCACAATCTCATTGATTATGGCATATAATCAAACACCTGCTCCACTTCTCTCCAGCTTTTGTTGCTATTCTGATTACTATCTGGCCTCAACTACTTAACTATTCTATTTTGAATTATGGGTTTGTTTCTGGCGGTATTTTGAGTTACTGTCCAGTCTCCTCACTG
Source organism: Mustelus asterias (assembly GCF_964213995.1). NCBI lineage: Eukaryota > Metazoa > Chordata > Chondrichthyes > Carcharhiniformes > Triakidae > Mustelus > Mustelus asterias. Next base: position 110,587,371 of record NC_135811.1, read on the forward strand.
TGTGCTATCACATATAACTGCATCTTCCCACACACTGTGATCCTCGAGTGGGTCACTGTGTCCAAACCTAGCTTGTTAACAGAAACATCAGCTATGTTGGGGAGGTGGGGGGAGGGGGGGGGGGGGGATACTGCTGTGATTGGGAGGTAGCTGGTTATTACAGCACAACTCCATAGCCCAAATTTTCCAGCCATTCATGCCAGTGGGATCTTCCAGTGCTGCCATTTCCTGGCTTGGGGGGTGGGGGGGGGGGGGGGGTGGCTGAATGCTACAGGCATTTAGAGATGCAAGGACTGATTAGGGACAGTCAGCATGGCTTTGTGAGTGGAAAATTATGTCTCACAAATTTGATTGAGTTTTTTGAAGGGGTAACCAAGAAAATCAATGAGGGCAGTGCTGTTGATGTTGTCGACATGGACTTTAGCAAGGCCTTTGACAAGGTATCATATGGTAGGTTGTTGCATAAGGTTAAATCTCACAGGATTCAGGGTGAGGTAGCTAAATCGGTACAAAATTGGCTTGATGAAAGAAGACAGAGGGTTGTTGTAGAGAGTTGTTTTTCAAACTGGAGGCCTATGACCAGCGGTGTGCCTCAGGGATCAGTGCTGGGTCCACTGTTATTTGTCATTTATATTAATTATTTGATGAGAATTTAGGAGGCATGGTTAGTAAGTTTGCAGATGACACCAAGATTGGTGGCATAGTGGACTGTGAAGAAGATTATCCTGGATTGCAACGGGATCTTGATCAATTGGGCCAGTGGGCTGACGAATGGCAGATGGATTTTAATTTAGATAAATGTGAGGTGATGCATTTTGGTAGATTGAACCAGGGCGGGACTTACACAGTTAATGGCAGGGTGTTGGGGAGAGTTACAGAACAAAGAGATCTCGGGGTACATGTTCATAGCTCCTTGAAAGTGGAGTCACAGATGGACAGAGTGGTGAAGAAGGCATTCGCCATGCTTGGTTTCATTGGTCAGAACATCGAATACAGGAGTTGGGACATCTTGTTGAAGTTGTACAAGACATTGGTAAGGCTACACTTGGAATATTGTGTACAGTTCTGGTCACCCTATTATGGAAAGGATATTACTAAACTAGAAAGAGTGCAGAAAAGATTTACTAGGATGCTACCGGGACTTGATGGTTTGAGTTATACGAAGAGGCTGGATAGACTGGGACTTTTTTCTCTGGAGCGTAGAAGGCTTTGGTGTGATCTTATAGAGGTCTATAATGAGGGGCATAGATCAGCTAGATAGTCAATATCTTTTCCCAAAGGTAGGGGAGTCTAAAGCTAGAGAGCATAGGTTTAAGGTGAGAGGGGAGAGATACAAAAGTGTCCAGAGGGGCAATTTGTTCACGCAGAGGGTGGTGAGTGTCTGGGAACAAGCTGCCAGAGGTAGTAGTAGAGGCAGGTACAATTCTGTCTTCTAAAAAGCGTTTAGACAGATACCTGGGTAAGATGGGTATAGAGGGATACAGGCCAAACGCGGGCAATTGGGACTAGCTTAGGGGGGCGACATGGACAAGTGGGGCTGAAGGGCCTGTTTCCATGCTGTAAACTTCTCTGACTCTAAGGAGGTGGTAGCAGGAAATTGAGAAAATCATCATCCAATCAGACAGAGTCACCATTTTTTGTGAGACAGTTGTATCTGACAGATTTATGAGTGTTTTGAGGATGTAACAAGCTAGGTGGATAACCAGTAGATGTGGTGTATTTGGATTTCCAAAAGGCATTTGATAAGGTTCCAAATAAAGCATTACTCCACAAAAGTTCATGGAGTGGAGGTGATACATTAACATGGATAAATGATTGGTTAACTAACAGAAACAGACAGTCAAGTTAAATGGGTCATTTTCAGGTTGGCAAATTGTAACTAGTGCCACAGGGGTCAGTGCTGGGGCCACAGCTATTAACAATCTATATTAATGAGTTGGATGAAAGGACCAACTGTAATGCAGCCAAATTTGCTGATGATGCAGTTAGGCAGGAAAGTAAAGTTGTGGGGAGAACACAAGTAATCTGCAAAGGAATACAAATTGGTTAAGTGAGCTGGAATACATTTGGCAGACGGAGAATAATGTAGAAAAATGTGAGATATGTCCACTTTGACACGAGAATAAAGGAATAGATTATTATTTAAACAAAGAGAAACTGCAGAATGTTGCAGTACAGAGGGATCTGGGTGTCCTTGTACATGAATCACAAAAGGTTAGGACTCAGGCACAGCAAGTAATTGGGAAGGCAATATTGCAAGGGGACTGAATATAAAGGTACGGAAGTCTTACGACAATTGGACAAGGCATTGGTGAGACTGCATCTTGAGCAGTGGTTCCCAACCTAACACGGCACACTTCAATGAGACAAACAATTCCGCAGCACACCCACCTTTCCAGCTGGACCTTTTGCTCATAAATGTCACCTTTACTACACTGACATTTACTATGGTTACGGTCTTACTACAGAGGTTTGTAATATATAATTGAAATTCAAGTTTGAAAATGTGATAACAGGAATCAGGAAAGAAGGGAGAGAGAAAACAGGGAATAAATCAATTAGCCTGACACCAGTTTTTGGGAAAATGCTATTTGTTCTGGAGGTTTTGACATGCGCTCAGCAGATCATTGATATAATCAGGCATGGTTTTAGGAAAGGGAAATTAAGTTTTTAATTTAAATTTAATTTAAATTAAATTTATTTGAGTGTTTTTTTGAGGATGTAACTAGGAGGGTGGATAAGGAGGAGCAGGTAGATGTAATATTACTGAATTTCCAAAAGGTTCCAGGGTTTGGTCGGTTCCATTGCTGTCTCCTCATCAATCCTTCTCAATGCTGTTGACCCAGGAACAGGCTGCACTGCCATTGCATTCAGGAAAATTCTCTCCGTCTGTCTCGGCCTCTGGGTATTTACATCATCTCCTGTAAAAATCTGGAATAAAGCAACAGATGAAGATTCCCAGGAAGTCAAGAGGCAGCTGCAGCCTCTCACTGGGAATTTTCTCTATGGATGATTTGGCCACCTCGCTTGGGGCCTCCAGTTCCATGGCAACAACCTCGGGCAGATCCATCGACCCTCAACATCACCCTCCAGACCCTGTTCCCCAAACTCCCCAAACAAAACCCCACAACCCAAACTGCAGCCGGTCACTCCCTTTCAAATACTCAGAAAGAGAAAGAAACAAAGAGAAGTTTCTGGGACATCTCCATGAATGGGGAGAAATAACCAGTGTGAATGTGTCCCCAGTGGCAGGGGTCCCGTGGTGACAGTTGGAGTTTGTCGGGTGGCTTGATGCAAGGGCACATGTACGGGGAGTGCGGGTAGCCATGGCAAGCTTCCCGTGGCACATCAGTGTGTCTATGGCATACTGGGTAAAAACCATTGTTTGAGAAGAATTTGTGTTTTAAAGGACACTGTTTCTTGAAGGGTTAATGCGGGCACTCTGGTTGTTGCTGTTTCTGGAAAAAGCAGCATTTTTACAAGGAAAAGTAATAAAGCAGTTAGAAAGAAACTGAAAAACTCCTGACTCCAGTGAACGGTTTACAAAGGGGTCACATGGTGGTTTACAGAAAAAACCAGGCTTGAGAAACTGCGTTTTAGAAATTGGTTTTGGTTTTGCTTTGAACAGGAATAGGACCAATTGCTTGTGAAAAGAAGACAGGAGCTTTCTAACAGCCCAGAGCCAGTCCACAGACAGAGGGGAATAGACACTGTCGCTAAGATGCTCAGTCTGCCAGGATTGAGAACCTCCAAGTCTTCCTGAGGTCCAAAAAGCAGCACAAGATTCACCGATTGTCTCACACACCAGCACAGATCACAGTGTATAAACCAGACACCAGCAGCTGTCCTTTTCCCCTTCAAACATCAACTCTTAATCATTGGCAAATTCCTCTATTTTACTTTGTTTTGGTGTGTGTGTCTCGAGAGAATAATTAGTACACTTTCATATCTCATCGGGGGAATGAATCAAACTTTTAAACTAATGGTGCAATCCGTGGAATAATGGGGCGGGGGTGGGGGGGGGAGGGGCTCAAGAAACTGCCCAGTCCTTCCATCCTGCTCCTAACATCATTGCAGCAAATCGTTCCCTTCGAGGGGGGGTCTGAAGTGAAGGGGGGTCTGGAGTAAGGGGGGTCTGGAATGAGGGGAGGATCTGGAGTGAGGGGGGATCTGGAGTGAGGGGGGATCTGGAGTGAGGGGGGATCTGGAGTGAGGGGGGATCTGGAGTGAGGGGGGTCTGGAGTAAGGGGGGATCTGGAGTGAGGGGGGATCTGGAGTGAGGGGAGATCTGGAGTGAGGGGGGATCTGGAGTGAGGGGGGTCTGGAGTAAGGGGGGATCTGGAGTAAGGGGGGTCTGGAATGAGGGGGGGATCTGGAGTAAGGGGGTCTGGAATGAGGGGAGGATCTGGAGTGAGGGGGGATCTGGAGTGAGGGGGGATCTGGAGTGAGGGGGGTCTGGAGTAAGGTGAGAACAGTTCCCAAATGAGGGATCTCCCATTTCAGATGGAGATGTGGAGGAATTTTCTCAGAGGGTCAATAATCTTTGGACTTCGCTACCCCAGAGAGCACTGGAATGGAAATGTATGTTCAAGGCTGGGTTAGATGTTTGATTTACAAAGGTCGTGGGTTATGGGGGCAGACTGGAAATGGAGTTCTGATCAGCCATATCACATTGAATGGTGGAACAGGCTCGAGGGGCTGAATGGTCGACTCCTGATCCTATTTCTAATGATCTTATGTTCTCATTCCATTTCCCAATATCTTTCCATATTCTTCATTTGCCAATCCTTATTCAATTTCCTGTAAATGATAAAAGTGCAATAAGCCATGGATTGTTCTAATGGAAGGAGCATTGCTCTGAAACATTAACTCAATGCTGAGTATTCCTAAGATTTTCCGTTTTTATTCCTGAAAATTATGTTCATCATCAACTTGAACTCCTCCGAAACAGTGCTGCCCGTATCTTACCTCAGAGCGGGTACTGTTCAGCCTATGTCCCTGTGCTTACTGATCCCCAATGTCCCTGTGCTTACTGATCCCCAATGTCCCTGTGCTTACTGACCCCCAATGTCCATAAGACCATAAGACCATAAGACATAGGAGCGGAAGTAAGGCCATTCGGCCCATCGAGTCCACTCCACCATTCAATCATGGTTGATTTCAACTCCATTTACCCGCTCTCTCCCCATAGCCCTTAATTCCTCGAGAAATCAAGAATTTATCAATTTCTGTCTTGAAGACGCTCAACGTCTCGGCCTCCACAGCCCTCTGTGGCAATGAATTCCACAGACCCACCACTCTCTGGCTGAAGAAATTTCTCCTCATCTCTGTTCTAAAGTGACTCCCTTTTATTCTAAGGCTGTGCCCCCGCGTCCTAGTCTCCCCTGTTAATGGAAACAACTTCCCTACGTCCATCCTATCTAAGCCGTTCATTATCTTGTAAGTTTCTATCAGATCTCCCCTCAACCTCCTAAACTCCAATGAATATAATCCCACGATCCTCAGACGTTCATCGTATGTCAGGCCTACCATTCCTGGGATCATCCGTGTGAATCTCCGCTGGACCCGCTCCAGTGCCAGTATGTCCTTCCTGAGGTGTGGGGCCCAAAATTGCTCACAGTACTCCAAATGGGGCCTAACCAGTGCTTTATAAAGCCTCAGAAGTACATCCCTGCTTTTGTATTCCAAGCCTCTTGAGATAAATGACAACATTACATTTGCTTTCTTAATTACGGACTCAACCTGCAAGTTTACCTTTAGAGAATCCTGGACTAGGACTCCCAAGTCCCTTTGCACTTTAGCATTATGAATTTTGTCACCGTTTAGAAAATAGTCCATGCCTCTATTCTTTTTTCCAAAGTGTACGACCTCGCACTTGCCCACGTTGAATTTCATCAGCCACTTCTTGGACCACTCTCCTAAACTGTCTAAATCTTTCTGCAGCCTCCCCACCTCCTCAATACTACCTGCCCCTCCACCTATCTTTGTATCATCGGCAAACTTGGCCAGAATGCTCCCAGTCCCGTCATCTAGATCGTTAATATATAAAGAGAACAGCTGTGGCCCCAACACTGAACACTGCGGGACACCACTTGTCACCGGTTGCCATTCTGAGAAAGAACCTTTTATCCCAACTCTCTGCCTTCTGTCTGACAGCCAATCGTCAATCCATGTTAGTACCTTGCCTCGAATACCATGGGCCCTTATTTTACTCAGCAGTCTCCCGTGAGGCACCTTGTCAAAGGCCTTTTGGAAGTCAAGATAGATAACATCCATTGGCTCTCCTTGGTCTAACCTATTTGTTATCTCTTCAAAGAACTCTAACAGGTTTGTCAGGCACGACCTCCCCTTACTAAATCCATGCTGACTTGTCTTAATCCGACCCTGCACTTCCAAGAATTTAGAAATCTCATCCTTAACGATGGATTCTAGAATTTTGCCAACAACTGAGGTTAGGCTAATTGGCCTATAATTTTCCATCTTTTTTCTTGTTCCCTTCTTGAACAGTGGGGTTACAACAGCGATTTTCCAATCCTCTGGGACTTTCCCTGACTCCAGTGACTTTTGAAAGATCATAACTAACGCCTCCACTATTTCTTCAGCTATCTCCTTTAGAACTCTAGGATGTAGCCCATCTGGGCCCGGAGATTTATCAATTTTCAGACCTTTTAGTTTCTCTAGCACTTTCTCCTTTGTGATGGCAACCATATTCAACTCTGCCCCCTGACTTTCCTGAATTGTCCCTGTGCTTACTGAACCCCATTGTCCCTGTGCTTACTGATCCCCAATGTCCCTGTGCTTACTGATCCCCAATGTCCCTGTGCTTACTGAACCCCATTGTCCCTGTGCTTACTGACCCCCAATGTCCCTGTGCTTACTGATCCCCAATGTCCCTGTGCTTACTGAACCCCATTGTCCCTGTGCTTACTGAACCCCAATGTCCCTGTGCTTACTGATCCCCATTGTCCCTGTGCTTACTGAACCCCATTGTCGCTGTGCTTACTGTACCCCATTGTCCCTGTGCTTACTGTACCCCATTGTCCCTGTGCTTACTGTACCCCAATGTCCCTGTGCTTACTGTACCCCATTGTCCCTGTGCTTACTGACCCCCAATGTCCCTGTGCTTACTGTACCCCATTGTCCCTGTGCTTACTGACCCCCAATGTCCCTGTGCTTACTGTACCCCATTGTCCCTGTGCTTACTGTACCCCATTGTCCCTGTGCTTACTGTACCCCATTGTCCCTGTGCTTACTGACCCCCAATGTCCCTGTGCTTACTGACCCCCAATATCCCTGTGCTTACTGAACCCCATTGTCCCTGTGCTTACTGTACCCCATTGTCCCTGTGCTTACTGACCCCCAATGTCCCTGTGCTTACTGAACCCCATTGTCCCTGTGCTTACTGACCCCCAATGTCCCTGTGCTTACTGAACCCCATTGTCCCTGTGCTTACTGATCCCCAATGTCCCTGTGCTTACTGACCCCCAATGTCCCTGTGCTTACTGTACCCCATTGTCCCTGTGCTTACTGTACCCCAATGTCCCTGTGCTTACTGATCCCCAATGTCCCTGTGCTTACTGATCCCCAATGTCCCTGTGCTTACTGACCCCCAATGTCCCTGTGCTTACTGACCCCCAATGTCCCTGTGCTTACTGACCCCCAATGTCCCTGTGCTTACTGACCCCCAATGTCCCTGTGCTTACTGACCCCCAATGTCCCTGTGCTTACTGACCCCCAATGTCCCTGTGCTTACTGACCCCCAATGTCCCTGTGCTTACTGACCCCCAATGTCCCTGTGCTTACTGATCCCCAATGTCCCTGTGCTTACTGACCCCCAATGTCCCTGTGCTTACTGAACCCCATTGTCCCTGTGCTTACTGAACCCCAATGTCACGGCTCTGGCAGCAACTCCCTTTTAAAATGTATAGAATGAGATAGGAAATATAAAGAAAATGGTAAAATGCTCAAGGGATACAGGAATAGACACTGGTGGTGAAAGTACACAGGCAGAGAGCAGCACAGGAACAGGCCCTCCGGCCCTCCAAGCCCGGGCCAATCGTGATGCCCTAATTAAACTAAAAAAAACCTTCTGTCCTTACTCAGTCCGTATCCCTCCATTCCCTCCCTATTCATGTACCCATCCAGATGGCACAGTGGTTAGCACTGCGGTCTCACAGCGCCAGGTACCTGGGTTCGATTCCCGCATTGGGTCACTGTCTGTGCAGAGTTTGCACATTCTCCCCGTGTCTGCGTGGATTTCCTCCGGGTGCTCCGGTTTCCTTCCACAGTCCAAAATGTGCGGGTTAGGTTGATTGGCTATGCTAAATTGCCCCTTAGTGTCAGGGGGACTAACTAGGGTAAATGTGGTGATAGGGATACAGCCTGGGTGGGATTGTTGTCGGTGCAGGCTCGATGGGCCGAATGACCTCGTTCTGCACTGTAGGGATTCTATGATTCAGATGCCTCTTAAATGTTGCTAATGTGCCTGCTTCCACCAGCTCCTCTGGCAGTGCGTTCCAGGCACCCACCACAAATCCTTCAAGGTGTCGGGCAATTTGAGAAGATTATTAAAAAGCCAGAAGGGAGGTTTGACTTTATTAATCACGGAATAGAATACAAAAGCAAGGAAATTATGTTGAGACTTTGCAGAATCTGGTTAGGCTGGAGTATGGTGTCTAATTCTGGGCTTCACCCTTGGAGAGGGTGCAGAGAAAATTTAGCAGAAAGGTATCAGTGATGAGGAAACTCTGGACATACCAGAGTCCTTAGAGCAGAGAAAGTTAAGAGGAGATTTAATAGAGATGTTCAAAACCAGGAAGAGATTTGATAGAGTGAATAAGGAGAAACTGTTTCCTACAAACATACAGATGAGGAACAGGAGTAGGCCATTCAGCCCCTCAAGCTTGCTCTGTCATTTAATAAGATCACGGCTCATCCAATAGTAGCCTCAAACCTGCATTGTCTACTACCGATAACCTCTCACCCCCTTGCTTACCAAGAATCTACCCACATCTGAACCATAGAATCCCTACAGTGCAGAAGATCGTCACTCGACCCATCAAGTATGCAATGACTCTCCGAAAGAGTATCTTATTGAACTGCCACCCTATCCCTGTAACCCCACACATTTACCATGGCTTAAAAATATTCAAAGATTTTGCTTCCATCACATTTTCAGGAAGAGAGTTCCAAAGACTCCCAACCCTCTGAATGAGAAATCTTTGTCTCATCTCCATTTTAAATGGGCAACCCCTTATTTTTAAACAGTGACCCTGTCCAACATTCACCCTGTCAATACCCCTCAGGATCTAACGTGTTTCAATCAAGTCACCTCTTATTCTTCTAAACTCTAAAGGAACAAGTCTAGACTGTCTAACCTTTCCTCATAAGACAACCCTCCCATTCCAAGTATTATTCTGGTACAAGAGTCCGTAACCAGAGAATGTAGATTTCCGGCAATTGCCAAAAGTACCAGAGGCAGCATGAAGCAACAATTTATTCACTCAAGTTGATATGTTCTGAATGGTATTGAAAGCAGTTTCAGTGATAACTTTCAAAAAAGATTTGGGCAAATATTGGAATGCAAACTTTTGTAGGGCTATGGGAAAAGAGTGGGGAAGTGAGATTAATTGAACTGCTCTTTCAAAGGATCAGCATTGGCTTGATAGGCTGAGTGGCCTTTTTAAGCGCTGCAAGATTCTATGAATCATGAAGCAGAGATAATCCTCAGTCTGTGTTCCTTATGATGAATTCACTCAGTAATGTGGTTCTGACCCTCTGTGACCTGAGGATCACCACATCTCAGGCAAGGGGCAAGGTTGAGAAGGCGGGGCCTTCATGAATAACCTCAGCCGGTGCGGGAATTGAACCCACGCTGTTGGCGTTGCTCTGCGTCACTAACCAGCTGTCCAGCCAACTGAGCTAAACTGACACACTGATATGATGCATTTTCATTTATTAAAAATATCCATGAAACTTTTGAATTGTTGTAAAAATCTTCACTATGTCCTTCAGGGAAGGAAACCAACCATCTTGAGACTCCAATTTCACACCAGTGAACCTGGCGGTGATACCAGGGTTGTGAATCAGTTGTTCCCTTTTAGCCGCTGTTGCTGTTTACTTATGTGAGCTATGAGTGAGGATGTGAGGCAGACAGAATGCTTTGTAAATGAAGGATCTGTTTTACGTTGCGGTGCAGCCTTATTGAAGCTGCCATGTCTCGCTTTGCTGAGGAAAGCTCTGAGATACATCACACTGGCACTGAATTCAAACCAAGCTGGTCGAAATGTACAAAACTGTACTGATTTTTCACAGCCTATCAATCCGCACCAGTAAGCACACGCTCCTGCAATAGGGATGAATCCATAGCTTTTCACCAGTGAAACCCCATCCCATCTCAGCACTGTGCCAGTTGGCAGGTAGGACAAGCTCCGACTCCTGTGTATGAGCTGACAGTTCTCAGCTTACAAGCCAGAAAGTGTGAGGGATCCAGAAATACAATGAGGAGGTGTTAACCCATTCACAGGCAGGGAGCATTCCTGTTACATCTCACAGTAGCAGCAACTGAGGTGTCCAGGCTACACAGCAATCTTCTGATCACCTCTCATTTGGCTAATAGCAATTTACATAATTATAACTAGATACTCAACAAATAGTTTTAATTGATATGAGTCTCATAATGGTGCCAAAAGTCTGAAGCCAATTGCTCAGAAGTACAAAGGGCTTAATCCATTCAGTCCATGTCATCGGCTTGGTCTTCAGCTGGAGTCAATGGACTCTGGTGAAAGTATTGACATTGACAGTGAAAGATTGGCAGCTTCAGGGAGTGGGTAAGGGTGGCAGAAGTGAGGTGGAGGGGGTCAGGATGGAGAGCGTGGGAGTGGTGGGGTAGCGGGTCGGGGGGGGAGGGTCGGGGTGGAGGGGGGGAGGGTCGGGGTGGAGGGGGGGAGGGTCGGGGTGGAGGGGGGAGGGTCGGGGTGGAGGGGGGGAGGGTCGGGGGGGAGGGTCGGGGGGGAGGGGGGGAGGGTCGGGGGGGAGGGGGGGAGGGTCGGGGTGGAGGGGGGGAGGGTCGGGGTGGAGGGGGGGAGGGTCGGGGTGGAGGGGGGGAGGGTCGGGGTGGAGGGGGGGAGGGTCGGGGTGGAGGGGGGGAGGGTCGGGGTGGAGGGGGGGAGGGTCGGGGTGGAGGGGGGGAGGGTCGGGGTGGAGGGGGGAGGGTCGGGGTGGAGGGGGGGAGGGTCGGGGTGGAGGGGGGGAGGGTCGGGGTGGAGGGGGGGAGGGTCGGGGTGGAGGGGGGGAGGGTCGGGGTGGAGGGGGGGAGGGTCGGGGTGGAGGGGGGAGGGTCGGGGTGGAGGGGGGGAGGGTCGGGGTGGAGGGGGGGAGGGTCGGGGTGGAGGGGGGGAGGGTCGGGGTGGAGGGGGGGAGGGTCGGGGTGGAGGGGGGGAGGGTCGGGGTGGAGGGGGGGAGGGTCGGGGTGGAGGGGGGAGGGTCGGGGTGGAGGGGGGGAGGGTCGGGGTGGAGGGGGGAGGGTCGGGGGGGAGGGTCGGGGTGGAGGGGGGAGGGTCGGGGTGGAGGGGGGAGGGTCGGGGTGGAGTGGGGGAGGGTCGGGGTGGAGTGGGGGAGGGTCGGGGTGGAGGGGGGGAGGGTCGGGGTGGAGGGGGGGAGGGTCGGGGTGGAGGGGGGGAGGGTCGGGGTGGAGGGGGGGAGGGTCGGGGTGGAGGGGGGAGGGTCGGGGTGGAGGGGGGGAGGGTCGGGGTGGAGGGGGGGAGGGTCGGGGTGGAGGGGGGGAGGGTCGGGGTGGAGGGGGGAGGGTCGGGGTGGAGGGGGGAGGGTCGGGGTGGAGGGGGGAGGGTCGGGGTGGAGTGGGGGAGGGTCGGGGTGGAGGGGGGGAGGGTCGGGGTGGAGGGGGGGAGGGTCGGGGTGGAGGGGGGGAGGGTCGGGGTGGAGGGGGGGTGGGTCGGGGTGGAGGGGGGAGGGTCGGGGTGGAGGGGGGGAGGGTCGGGGTGGAGGGGGGGAGGGTCGGGGTGGAGGGGGGGAGGGTCGGGGTGGAGGGGGGGAGGGTCGGGGTGGAGGGGGGGGAGGGTCGGGGTGGAGGGGGGGGAGGGTCGGGGTGGAGGGGGGGGAGGGTCGGGGTGGAGGGGGGGGAGGGTCGGGGTGGAGGGGGGGAGGGTCGGGGTGGAGGGGGGGAGGGTCGGGGTGGAGGGGGGGAGGGTCGGGGTGGAGGGGGGGAGGGTCGGGGTGGAGGGGGGGGAGGGTCGGGGTGGAGGGGGGGGAGGGTCGGGGTGGAGGGGGGGGGAGGGTCGGGGTGGAGGGGGGGAGGGTCGGGGTGGAGGGGGGGAGGGTCGGGGTGGAGGGGGGGAGGGTCGGGGTGGAGGGGGGGAGGGTCGGGGTGGAGGGGGGGAGGGTCGGGGTGGAGGGGGGAGGGTCGGGGTGGAGGGGGGAGGGTCGGGGTGGAGGGGGGAGGGTCGGGGTGGAGGGGGGAGGGTCGGGGTGGAGGGGGGAGGGTCGGGGTGGAGGGGGGAGGGTCGGGGTGGAGGGGGGAGGGTCGGGGTGGAGGGGGGAGGGTCGGGGTGGAGGGGGGAGGGTCGGGGTGGAGGGGGGAGGGTCGGGGTGGAGGGGGGAGGGTCGGGGTGGAGGGGGGGAGGGAGGGAGGGGGGGTCGGGGTGGAGGGAGTCGGGGTGGAGGAGGGGGGTCGGGGTGGAGGGGGGGTCGGGGTGGAGGGGGGGTCGGGGTGGAGGGGGGGTCGGGGTGGAGGGGGGGTCGGGGTGGAGGGGGGGGTCGGGGTAGAGGGGGGGTCGGGGTGGAGGGTCGGGGTGGAGGGTCGGGGTGGAGGGGGGGAGGGTCGGTGTGGAGGGGGGGAGGGTCGGGGTGGAGGGGGGGAGGGTCGGGGTGGAGGGGGGGAGGGTCGGGGTGGAGGGTCGGGGTGGAGGGGGGAGGGTCGGGGTGGAGGGGGGAGGGTCGGGGTGGAGGGGGGGGAGGGTCGGGGTGGAGGGGGGGAGGGTCGGGGTGGAGGGGGGGAGGGTCGGGGTGGAGGGGGGGAGGGTCGGGGTGGAGGGGAGGGGAGGGGGAGGGTCGGGGTGGAGGGGGGGGAGGGTCGGGGTGGAGGGGGGGAGGGTCGGGGTGGAGGGGGGGAGGGTCGGGGTGGAGGGGGGGTGGGTCGGGGTGGAGGGGGGAGGGTCGGGGTGGAGGGGGGGAGGGTCGGGGTGGAGGGGGGGACGGTCGGGGTGGAGGGGGGGAGGGTCGGGGTGGAGGGGGGGAGGGTCGGGGTGGAGGGGGGGGAGGGTCGGGGTGGAGGGGGGGGAGGGTCGGGGTGGAGGGGGGGAGGGTCGGGGTGGAGGGGGGGGGAGGGTCGGGGTGGAGGGGGGGAGGGTCGGGGTGGAGGGGGGGAGGGTCGGGGTGGAGGGGGGGGGAGGGTCGGGGTGGAGGGGGGGGGAGGGTCGGGGTGGAGGGGGGGGAGGGTCGGGGTGGAGGGGGGGAGGGTCGGGGTGGAGGGGGGGAGGGTCGGGGTGGAGGGGGGGAGGGTCGGGGTGGAGGGGGGGAGGGTCGGGGTGGAGGGGGGAGGGTCGGGGTGGAGGGGGGAGGGTCGGGGTGGAGGGGGGAGGGTCGGGGTGGAGGGGGGAGGGTCGGGGTGGAGGGGGGAGGGTCGGGGTGGAGGGGGGAGGGTCGGGGTGGAGGGGGGAGGGTCGGGGTGGAGGGGGGAGGGTCGGGGTGGAGGGGGGGAGGGAGGGAGGGGTGGTCGGGGTGGAGGGAGTCGGGGTGGAGGGGGGGGTCGGGGTGGAGGGGGGGTCGGGGTGGAGGGGGGGTCGGGGTGGAGGGGGGGGTCGGGGTAGAGGGGGGGTCGGGGTGGAGGGTCGGGGTGGAGGGGGGGAGGGTCGGTGTGGAGGGCGGGAGGGTCGGGGTGGAGGGGGGGAGGGTCGGGGTGGAGGGGGGGAGGGTCGGGGTGGAGGGTCGGGGTGGAGGTGGGAGGGTCGGGGTGGAGGGGGGAGGGTCGGGGTCGAGGGTCGAGGTGGAGGGGGGAGGGTCGGGGTGGAGGGGGGGGAGGGTCGGGGGGGAGGGTCGGGGTGGAGGGGGGGAGGGTCGGGGTGGAGGGGAGGGGAGGGGGAGGGTCGGGGTGGAGGGGGGGAGGGTCGGGGTGGAGGGGGGGAGGGTCGGGGTGGAGGGTCGTGGTGGAGGGTGGAGGGTCGGGGTGGAGGGGGGAGGGTCGGGGTGGAGTGGGGGAGGGTCGGGGTGGAGGGGGGGTGGGTCGGGGTGGAGGGGGGGAGGGTCGGGGGGGAGGGTCGGGGTGGAGGTGGGGAGGGTCGGGGTGGAGGGGGGGAGGGTCGGGGTGGAGGGGGGAGGGTCGGTGTGGAGGGGGGGAAGGTCGGGGTGGAGGGGGGGAGGGTCGGGGTGGAGGGGGGGAGGGTCGGGGTGGAGGGGTGGAGGGTCGGGGTGGAGGGGGGAGGGTCGGGGTGGAGGGGGGGAGGGTCGCAGTGGAGGGTCGGGGTGGAGGGGGGGAGGGTCGTGGTGGAGGGGGGGAGGGTCGGGGTGAAGGGTCGGGGTGGAGGGAGTCGGGGTGGAGGGGGGGGTCGGGGTGGAGGGGTGGTCGGGGTGGAGGGGGGGGGTCGGGGTGGAGGGGGGGGTCGGGGTGGAGGGGGGGTCGGGGTGGAGGGGGGGGCGGGGTGGAGGGGGGGGTCGGGGTGGAGGGGGGAGGGTCGGGGTGGAGGGGGGAGGGTCGGGGTGGAGGGGGGAGGGTCGGGGTGGAGGGGGGAGGGTCGGGGTGGAGGGGGGGAGGGTCGGGGTGGAGGGGGGGAGGGTCGGGGTGGAGGGTCGGGGTGGAGGGGGGGAGGGTCAGGGTGGAGGGGGGGAGGGTCGGGGTGGAGGGGGGGGAGGGTCGGGGTGGAGGGGGGGAGGGTCGGGGTGGAGGGGGGGAGGGTCGGGGTGGAGGGGGGGAGGGTCGGTGTGGAGGGGAGGGGAGGGGTGGAGGGGGGGGGGGTCGGTGTGGAGGGGGGGAGGGTCGGGGTGGAGGGGCGAGTGTCGGGGTGGAGGGTCGGGGTGGAGGGGGGGAGGGTCGGGGTGGAGGGGGGGAGGGTCGGGGTGGAGGGGGGGGTAGGGTCAGGGTGGGGGGGGAGGGTCGGGGTGGAGGGGGGGAGGGTCGGGGTGGAGGGGGCGGAGGGTCGGGGTGGAGTTGGGGGGTAGGGTCGGGGTGGAGGGGGGGGAGGGTCGGTGGGGAGGTTCGGGGTGGAGGGGGGGAGGGTCGGGGGGGAGGGTGGGGAGGGTCAGGGTGGAGGGGGGGGGGGGTCGGGGTGGAGGGGGGCAGGGTCGGGGTGGAGGTTCGGGGTGGAGGGCGGGGAGGGTCGGGGTGGAGGGGTGGGTCGGGGTGGAGTGGGGGGGGAGGGTCGGGGTGGAGGGGGGGGAGGGTCGGGGTGGAGGGGGGGGAGGGTCAGGGTGGAGGGAGGAGGGTCGGGGTGGAGGGGGGGAGGGTCAGGGTGGAGGGGGGAGTGTCGGGGTGGAGGGAGAGAGGGAGGGGGGGTCGGGGTGGAGGGAGTCGGGGTGGAGGGGGGGGTCGGGGTGGAGGGGGGGGTCGGGGTGGAGGGAGGGGGGGTCGGGGTGGAGGGAGGGGGGGGTCGGGGTGGAGGGAGGGGGGGTTCGGGGTGGAGGGAGGGGGGGGTCGGGGTGGAGGGAGGGGGGGGAGTCGGGTGGAGGGGGGGATCGGGTGGAGGGAGGGGGGGGTCGGGTGGAGGGAGGGGGGTTCGGGGTGGAGTGAGGGGGGGTTCGGGGTGGAGGGAGGGGGGGTTCGGGGTGGAGGGAGGGGGGGTTCGGGGTGGAGGGAGGGGGGATTCGGGGTGGAGGGAGGGGGGTTCGGGGTGGAGGGAGGGGGGATTCGGGGTGGAGGGAGGGGGGGTTCGGGGTGGAGGGAGGGGGGGTTCGGGGTGGAGGGAGGGGGGATTCGGGGTGGAGGGAGGGGGGTTCGGGGTGGAGGGAGGGGGGATTCGGGGTGGAGGGAGGGGGGGTTCGGGGTGGAGGGAGGGGGGGTTCGGGGTGGAGGGAGGGGGGGTTCGGGGTGGAGGGAGGGGGGGTTCGGGGTGGAGGGAGGTGGGGTTCGGGGTGGAGGGAGGGGGGTTCGGGGTGGAGGGAGGGGGGGTTCGGGGTGGAGGGAGGGGGGGTTCGGGGTGGAGGGAGGGGTGGTTCGGGGTGGAGGGAGGGGGGGTTCGGGGTGGAGGGAGGGGGGGTTCGGGGTGGAGGGAGGTGGGGTTCGGGGTGGAGGGAGGGGGGGTTCGGGGTGGAGGGAGGGGGGGTTCGGGGTGGAGGGAGGGGGGGTTCGGGGTGGAGGGAGGGGGGGTTCGGGGTGGAGGAAGGGGGGGTTCGGGGTGGAGGGAGGGGGGTTCGGGGTGGAGGGAGGGGGGTTCGGGGTGGAGGGAGGGGGTTCGGGGTGGAGGGAGGGGGGGTCGGGGTGGAGGGAGGGGGGGTCAGGGTGGAGGGGGGGTCGGGTGGAGGGAGGGGGGGTTCGGGTGGAGGAAGGGGGGGTCGGGGTGGGGGGGGTTGAGGTGGGGGGGTCGGGGTTGAGGGGGGTGGTCGGGGTGGAGGGAGGGGGGGTCGGGGTGGAGGGAGTGGGGGTCGGGGTGGAGGGAGTGGGGGTCGGGGTGGAGGTCGGGGTGGAGGGAGGGGGGGGTCGGGGTGGAGGGGGGGGGTCGGGGTGGAGGGAGGGGGGGTCAGGGTGGAGGGGGGGTCGTGGTGAAGGTAGGGGGGGTCGGGGTGGAGGGAGGGGGTTCGGGGTGGAGGGGGGGGGTCGGGGTGGAGGGGGGGGGTCGGGGTGGAGGGAGGGCGGGGTCGGGGTGGAGGGGGGGGGTCGGGGTGGAGGGGGTTGAGGTGGGGGGGGTCGGGGGTGGTCGGGGTGGAGGGAGGGGGGGCGGGGGTCGCGGTGGAGGGAGGGGGGCGGGGGTCGGGGTGGAGGGAGGGGGGGCGGGGGTCGGGTTGGAGAGAGGGTGGCGGGAGTCGAGGTGGAGGGAGGGGCTTCGGGGTGGAGGGAGGGGGGGCGGGGGTCGGGGTGGAGGGAGTGGGGCAGGGGTCGGGGTGGAGGGGGGGGCGGGGGTCAGGGTGGAGTGAGTGGGGGGGGGTTCGGGGTGGAGGGAGGCGGGTCGGGCGTGGAAGGAGCTGGTCGGGGTGGGGGGGTCAGGCTGGGGTGGGGGGGTCAGGCTGGGGTGTGGGGATATGGGGGTAGGGGTGGGGACATTGACAGCCGCTGGAAACATATCTCCACCAGGCACCGACAGGACATCTGGAACATTCTGTCTCCTGGAATCTGCATCCCTTTACTGGGTGAGTGGAAGTATTGGGAGAGAGAGCAGGTGAGGAGGGGGGCTGGAAGCATTGGGAATGGTGGGGGGGGGGGGGGGGGGGAACGGAGCAAGATCCGACAGATTCCTCTCGTATTTCCCTCATCCATTTACTGAAACCATACTTTGATTGATGTAAAACTCACAAAGCAACCAGACCCCACGGTCCAATCCTAACTCCAAATTCATCCCCTGTTCCTATTCTGCAAACTCATTGTCTGTTACTCATCCCCAAAGGCCATTAATTAAAACCAGATCCAATTAAACGGCAGGTGAAAATCTGCCACTTCCGCTTCTTTCCCTGCCTCAGCTGTGAGAGTTTAGACCTGACTCGGAGCCAAACTTACTTCTCCAATCTGCTGCTCCAAACAATCTGGGTTTCGTTATTAAATTTCATCAGCTGTGTCCCTCTCCTTTGCAATCTGAGCATCTCAGACACAGCACAAGAATCAGTCAGTAACTCTCCCAAATGGAGAAATCCAGATCTTCAAAACCACATGAGGTGAAAGCTGGTAATCTGAACACTGAGTCCAGGACAGAGAAAGCAATGGCAGAATTCAGGTCAGGTCCAGGTCAAGCTGAGAGATTGAAAGATATGCTCATAGACTCAGAGTTTTACTGCAAAGGAACAGGCCCTTCGGCCCATTGTGAATCATCTGGTTATTAAACACCTAATCTATTCTAATCACATCTTCCAGCACTTGGTCCATAGTCTTGTGTGCTGTGGCATTTCAAGTGCTCATCTCAATACTTCTTAAACGTTGAGGGTTCCTGCTTCTACCAGCCTCTCAGGCAGTGAGTTCCAGGCTCCCACCAACCTCTGGGTGAAAAATCTTTTCCTCCAATGCCCTCAATCTCCTGCTCCTTACCTTAAATCTATGCCCCTTGGTTATTGACCCCTCTACTAAGGCGAAAGGTTTCTTCCTATTTACCCCATCTTCCTCATAATTTTGTACACCTCAACCAGGTCCCTCTCAGCCTTCTCTGCTCCAAGGAAAACAATCCTAGCCTTTCTTCTTAGCTGAAATTCTCCAGCCCAGGCAGCATCCTGGCGAATCTCCTCTGCACGATCGAGTGCAATCACATCCTTCCTTAGTGTGGCGACCAGAACTGCACACAGTGCACTAGCTGTGGCCTAACCAGTGTTTTATACAGCTCCATCATAACCTCCCTGCTCTTATATTCTCTGACTTGGCTAATAAAGGCAAGTATCCCATATGTCTTTTAACCACCTTATCTAACTGTCCCGCTGCCTTCAGGGATCTTTGGACAGACACCCCGAGATCCCTCTGTACTTCCTAGTGTCCTACCGTTCATTGTGAATTCCCTTGCCTTGTTAGTCCTCCAGAATGCATCACCTCACATTTTTAAGGGTTAAATTCCATTTGCCATTGTCTGACCATCTGACCAGCCCGTCTATATCACCCTGTAATGTAAGGCTTTCCTTCTCACTATTTACCACACCACCAATTTTAGTATCATTAGCAAACTTACTGATTATATTTCTCACTTTCACATCCGGATCATTAATGTACACACAAACAGCACAGGAGTCAGCACCGAACACTGCGGAACACCACTTCACACAGGCTTCCAGTCAAAAAACAACCTTTGACCCTTACCCTCTGCCACTAAACTGGATAGTCAGAAGCTTTTTCCCAAGGTGGAAGAGTCAATTACTCTGGGGCACAGGTTTAAGGTGCAAGGGGCAAGGTTTAAAGGAGATGTACGAGGCAAGTTTTTTACACAGAGAGTAGTGAGTGCCTGGAACTCATTGCTGGGGGAGGTAGTGGAAGCAGATACGATAGTCATTTTTAAGGGGTGTCTTGACAAATACATGAATAGGATGGGAATAGAGGGATATAGTCCCCAGAAGGGTAGGGGGTTTTAGTTAAGTTGGGCAGCATGGTCAGTGCAGGCTTGGAGGCCGAAAGGCCTGTTCCTGTGCTGTAATTTTCTTTGTTCTTGATCCAAAATTGGTTTAATGTGCCAAATTGCCCAGGATCCCATGCCCTTACCTTCTTGATCAGTCTCTCGTGTGGAACCTTGTCTTACTGAACTCCATGTAGACTACATCAACTCTATTGCCCTCATCTACACACCTAGTCACCTCCTCAAAATTCAATACCAGCCACCCATGGGAGGGTGGGAGTGCATTACTGAGAGAATGGGGTCAGTCAGGGTCAACAGAGAGAGACTCAGATTGCCCAAAACAGGAACAAGTTCTGCAACTGCCCCAGGAACCAACCAGGCAAGAGTCAAACTAAATGATGGGGAGCGTTGGTGGCGTTAGTTAGGCTGGCGGGGGGGGAGGTATCCATGGAGGCAGGGTGATGAAAATAAGGGAGAGGGAGGAGAGTGAAGAGTGAGGCAGGAGGGAAGTGGGACACAAGACATGGGGAAAGGCAGAAGGAGAGGGGGAGGTGAAGGAAGAGGAGGAAGAGGCTGCTCCTTCCAACTCCTTAATAAATCTCACAAATTGTTTCTTGTGCGATCCCTTTAATAAACTGAGGAATTTGGATGTGAAAGTGCTGTTAATATTGAAATAAGGTCAGTGATCACATGGCAGCCAGCTGTCACTCAGAAAAGACCAACCAGTTTAGCAGTTGCTTTGGACAAATCATTAACCCCCAGTGTCTGATTTTCAACAAATAAATCTTTCCTCGCCCCCCCGCCCCCGGCCCAAACAGGGGCCTGAAACTATTTTCCCATCTCTTCCTGACCCGAGCGTGACGGAAATCTGAGAACAAAAAGATGTCCTGAGTAAAACTGACCATGAAGCTGTGATAGAAACGTGACTGGTTCCTTCATCGCCCTGGGGAAAGGGGGACTTGACTTCCTTACCCAGTCTGGCCGACGTGTTACCCCATTGCACTGGCTGCTCTCTGCTATTGGCTCAGGAAGATTCTCTCCATCAAATCAGTTCCCAACAATTCATGAATAAGGAGGAAATGAGACATCACAACAAGACATGGGCGACAAATCCCTGCATCGCCAACGATACTCACATGCCAAGGCTGAATTGAGAGAGATACTGACAGTGGCTGGGGATGATCACAAGATGGGGTCTTTCGTGTTCAATAATATGTTCCTCTCTCCGTCCCCACACATCCTCTCTCTTTCTCACACACACTATATCTCAGCAAAAAGCGAGATGTCCACCCACTGGCCCCTATATTCCAGGGAGAGGGATTTCTACGCCAGGGTATTGGCCACAACCAGCCACAGCTGAAGTTTTTCTTCCAGCGATGGGACCTCATCGCCTTGTCCCTGTGAACCGAGAGTTAAACTCCAGACTTCAATCTGCTCCTTACTTGCTCTGTGTCAGAATTAAATAAACCTCTGTAAAATATAGAACTCCACCCTCACTCTCCAAGTGATAATCTTCAGTCGGTGTCTCTCCTTAATAATTAACTACCAAACGGTTATTATTCTTCCCAAACACACTGGGTTTCACACATCCCGGAGGATGCTCAGTCTTTTCGGGAAGATTTCAAACCAAAAATAAATCTCCAGGAAAGATCTCATTCCACTCAGCTGGATACAGCCAACACTGCCCTCTACTGTCTGCACACTGCCAGACCCTCACCCCGTCCCACACACACTGCCAGACCCTCACCCCGTCCCACACACACTGCCAGACCCTCACCCCGTCCCACACACACTGCCAGACCCTCACCCCGTCCCACACACACTGCCAGACCCTCACCCCGTCCCACACACACTGCCAGACCCTCACCCCGTCCCACACACACTGCCAGTCCCTCACCCCGTCTGGCTCACACACACTGCCAGTCCCTCACCCTGTCTGGCTCACACACACTGCCAGTCCCTCACCCTGTCTGGCCCACACACTAAGAAGTCTCACAACACCAGGTTAAAGTCCAACAGGTTTATTTGGTAGCAAATACCATAAGCTTTCGGAGCGCTGCCCCTTCGTCAGATGGAGTGGTTATCATGGCCCACACACTGCCAGCCCCTCACCCCCTGTCTGGCCCACACACTGCCAGCCCCTCACCCCCTGTCTGGCCCACACACTGCCAGCCCCTCACCCCCTGTCAGGCCCACACACTGCCAGCCCCTCACCCCCACTGCCAACTCTCACCATGTCACTGGCTATTGCTGAGTTTTGATCAGTTTCACTGATCCCTGGGTTTGGGTCTGGGTCTGGGATGACTTCACACTTCAGCTTAGTGTCGTTATACAAACTGTTCCACCCACTGCTTCCTGTCACCTCTCTCCAAGTCTCAGGCTGGGCAACCTAGTCTCAAATGAAAAGCAAAGCTATCTTGTAACTTCACACCAAGTTTAACAGCATCTGCCCAGAAAAGAGATTACAATTTAGGTAAGGGCACTTGAACAAAATCATTGAACTTTTAAATCCCACACCTCACTCTTTCCACATTGCAATAATGGTTATAATGCCAGATTAGAATCATAGAATCCCTCCCATGCAGAAGGAGGCCATTCTGCCCAACGGGTTTACATCAACTTCCGGATGGCCCTATTGAACCCGCTCCATCTCTTTGCTGTTTGTGTCACTATTTTATACGGCGATGGGATATGAAGTTTTCAGGTTTGGTGTCTAATTAATCTGCAGCAAACTGCCATTACTCCAGTGACCACCATTCAGTCACCTCACCCTGACACCCCCTTCCTATGGGATGTCCCTCAAGCTGCTCTCATTGGGACACAGAGATGAGAGTTCGCAATAACAGCCAATAAAACCAAACCCTTGTGGTGAGAATGGGAGGCCAGTGCCCCCTCCCTCACTATGCAGAGCCCCCCCCCCCCCACTCTCTCAGCATGGTCCCCTCCTCACTTGGTCCCCACTCTCTCAGCATGGAACCCCCCTCCCCAATCTTTCACCATGGAGCCCTCCACACTTTCACCATGGTCCCCCCCCCTCCCCCTCCCCATGGAGTCCCCTACCCTCACCATGGTCCCCCCCCCCACTCTCTCACCATGGAGCCCCCCACGCTTTCACCATGAAGCCCCCCTCACCCCGTGGTCGTCCCCCCCCCACTCTCTCACCGTGGTCCCCCCCCCACTCTCTCGCCGTGGTTCCCCCCGCCCACTCTCTCACCGTCCCCCCCCCACTCTCTCACCGTGCTCCCCCCCCACTCTCTCACCGTCCCCCCCCCCACTCTCTCACCGTCCCCCCCCACTCTCTCACCGTGCTCCCCCCCACTCTCTCACCGTGTCCCCCCCCCACTTTCTCACCGTGTCCCCCCCCACTCTCTCACCGCCCCCCCCCCCACACTCTCACCGTCCCCCCCCCACACTCTCACCGTCCCCCCCCACTCTCTCACCGTGCTCCCCCCCACTCTCTCACCGTGTTCCCCCCCACTCTCTCACCGTGTCCCCCCCCCACTCTCTCACCGTGCTCCCCCCCCACTCTCTCACCGTGCTCCCCCCCCCACTCTCTCACCGTGTCCCCCCCCCACTCTCTCACCGTGGTCCCCCCCCCCACTCTCTCGCCGTGGTTCCCCCCGCCCACTCTCACCGTCCCCCCCCCACTCTCTCACCGTCCCCCCCCCACTCTCTCACCGTGCTCCCCCCCCACTCTCTCACCGTCCCCCCCCACTCTCTCACCGTCCCCCCCCACTCTCTCACCGTGCTCCCCCCCACTCTCTCACCGTGTCCCCCCCCCACTTTCTCACCGTGTCCCCCCCCACTCTCTCACCGTCCCCCCCCCCACACTCTCACCGTCCCCCCCCACTCTCTCACCGTGCTCCCCCCCACTCTCTCACCGTGTTCCCCCCCACTCTCTCACCGTGTCCCCCCCCCACTCTCTCACCGTGCTCCCCCCCACTCTCTCACCGTGCTCCCCCCCCCATTCTCTCACCGTGTCCCCCCCCCACTCTCTCACCGTCCCCACCCCCACTCTCTCACCGTGTCCCCCCCCCACTCTCTCACCGTGCTCCCCCCCCACTCTCTCACCGTACTCCCCCCCCACTCTCTCACCGTGTCCCCCCCCACTCTCTCACCGTGTCTCCCCCCACTCTCTCACCGTGCTCCCCCCCACTATCTCACCGTCCCCCCCCCACTCTCTCACCGTGCTCCCCCCCCACTCTCTCACCGTGTCCCCCCCCTACTCTCTCACCGTGTCCCCCCCCCACTCTCTCACCGTGTCCCCCCCCCCCCACCGTGGTCCCCTCACTCTCTCACCGTGGTCCCCCCCCCACTCTCTCACCGTGCTCCCCCCCCACTCTCTCACCGTCCCCCCCCCACTCTCTCACCGTGCTCCCCCCCCACTCTCTCACCGTGCTCCCCCCACTCTCTCACCGTGTCCCCCCCCCACTCTCTCACCGTGCTCCCCCCCCCACTCTCTCACCGTGTCCCCCCCCCACTCTCTCACCGTCCCCCCCCCACTCTCTCACCGTGTCCCCCCCCACTCTCTCACCGTGTCCCCCCCCCCACTCTCTCACCGTGTCCCCCCCCACTCTCTCACCGTGTCCCCCCCCACTCTCTCACCGTGTCTCCCCCCACACTCTCTCACCGTCCCCCCCCACTCTCTCACCGTGCTCCCCCCCCACTCTCTCACCGTGTCCCCCCCCACTCTCTCACCGTGTCCCCTCCCCACTCTCTCACCGTGTCCCCCCCACTCTCTCACCGTGGTCCCCCCACTCTCTCACCGTGCTCCCCACCCACTCTCTCACCGTCCCCCCCCCACTCTCTCACCGTCCCCCCCCACTCTCTCACCGTGTCCCCCCCCACTCTCTCACCGTGTCCCCCCCCACTCTCTCACCGTGTCCCCCCCCACTCTCTCACCGTCCCCCCCCCACTCTCTCACCGTGTCCCCCCCCACTCTCTCACCGTGTCCCCCCCCACTCTCTCACCGTCCCCCCCCCACTCTCTCACCGTCCCCCCCCACTCTCTCACCGTGTCCCCCCCCACTCTCTCACCGTGTCCCCCCCTCACTCTCTCACCGTGTCCCCCCCCCACTCTCTCACCATGCTCCCCCCCCCACTCTCTCACCATGCTCCCCCCCCCTCTCTCACCGTGTCCCCCCCTCACTCTCTCACCGTGCTCCCCCCCACTCTATCACCGTCCCCCCCCACTCTCTCACCGTGCTCCCCCCCCACTCTCTCACCGTGTCCCCCCCCCACTCTCTCACCGTGTCCCCCCCTCACTCTCTCACCGTGTCCCCCCCCCACTCTCTCACCGTTCCCCCCCCCACTCTCTCACGTGTCCCCGCCCCCACCGTGATCCCCCCACTCTCTCACCGTGGTCCCCCCCCACTCTCTCACCGTCCCCCCCCACTCTCTCACCGTGTCCCCCCCACTCTCTCACCGTGTCCCCCCCCCCACTCTCTCACCGTGTCCCCCCCCCACTCTCTCACCGTGTCCCCCCCCACTCTCGCACCGTGTCCCCCCCCACTCTCTCACCGTGTCCCCCCCCACTCTCTCACCGTGTCCCCCCCTCACTGCCTCACCGTGTCCCCCCCCCACTCTCTCACCGTGTCCCCCCCCCACTCACTCACCATGTCCCCGCCCCCACCGTGATCCCCCCACTCTCTCACCGTGGTCCCCCCCCCACTCTCTCACCATCCCCCCCCACTCTCTCACCATCCCCCCCCACTCTCTCACCGTCCCCCCCACTCTCTCACCGTGTCCCCCCCACTCTCTCACCGTGTACCCCCCACTCTCTCACCGTGTACCCCCCACTCTCTCACCGTGTACCCCCCACTCTCTCACCGTGTACCCCCCACTCTCGCACCGTGTCCCCCCCACTCTCTCACCGTGTCCCCCCCCCACTCTCTCACCGTGTCCCCCCCCACTCTCTCACCGTGTCCCCCCCCCACTCTCTCACCGTGTCCCCCCCCAACTCTCTCACCGTGTCCCCCCCCCCACTCTCTCACCGTGCTCCCCCTCCCCCACTCTCTCACCGTGTCCCGTCCCCCCCCTCTCACCGTGTCCCCCCCCCCCCCCCACCCCACCGTGGTCCCTTCCACTCAGCATGGAGTTGGCAGTAGTTGGCACGGACTGTGGTTTGGAGCTGGTGGGAGGCAGAATGTTGAAGATGTTGATGAATAAATGAATGAACCAGAATTTTTGCTTTTCTTTCCCAGTCTCTGAGTGAAGCTGCTCTGGACGTGGGGCAGCGACACTCACCCAGTCACCACCTTCACCCAGTCCGACCCCAGCACCTTCCTCCGGGATCTTCCTGTGCCAAAGATAACCAACACCAATTCCTGCATTCGCTGGAAGCACAGACCATTTACTGACCCTCCCCCCTTAGGACGCTGAGCTTCCCCCTCCGGACGCTGAGCCTCCCCCTCCGGACGCTGAGCCCCTCCCTCCGGACGCTGAGCCCCTCCCTCCGGACGCTGAGACCCTCCCTCTGGACGCTGAGCCCCCCCCCCCTTAGGACACTGAGCCCCCCCCCCCCCCCTCCGGACGCTGAGCCCCCCCCTCCGGACGCTGAGCCTCCCCCTCCGGACGCTGAGCCTCCACCTCGGGACGCTGACCCTCCCCCTCGGGACACTGACCCTCCCCCTCGGGACACTGACCCTCCCCCTCGGGACACTGACCCTCCGCCTCCGGACACTGACCCTCCGCCTCCGGACACTGACCCTCCGCCTCCGGACACTGACCCTCCCCCTCCGGACACTGACCCTCCCCCTCCGGACACTGACCCTCCCACTCCGGACACTGACCCTCCCACTCTGGACACTGACCCTCCCACTCCGGACACTGACCCTCCCCCTCCGGACACTGACCCTCCCCCTCCGGACACTGACCCTCCCCCTCCGGACACTGACCCTCCCCCTCTGGACACTGACCCTCCCCCTCCGGACACTGACCCTCCCCCCTCCGGACACTGACCCTCCCCCCTCCGGACACTGACCCTCCCCCTTCGGACGCTGACCATCCCCCTCCAGACGCTGAGCCTCCCCCTCCGGATACTGACCATCTCAGGCCGGATACTGACCCTCCCCCTCCGGACACTGACCCTACCCCTCCGGACACTGACCCTCCCAGACCGGACAGTGACACCCCCCCCCCCCCCCCCCCCGGGGCAGTGAACCTGTGGTTCTCTGGCTGTGCTCCGGGTTCCGGCAATGCCAGTCTCTGTTCGGTCAGTGCCGATGGAGGTTCAAGGATTGGAACGGGAGCTTGCACAGTGTTGAGATGTTGCTGTTTGACAGGAGAAGCGCACACAGGCACTCCAACAGAAACAGGCAGCAGCTGCATTTATTATTTTTTTATTAAAGTAAAATTTACTAAAAGCTGAAAAAAAAATTCAGTAACCTTATCCTCAGAACAATAATTTGTTACTATAGCAACTAAACCGTGTCTTGATGTGGCGCCCACCCAGACAGATGATGGTAAAATCGGGGCCACTGCACTGAAATGCCTCTCGGGGAGATCTCTGCAGACCCCCCCCCCGTGGACTCCCTGTCGCTGCCGCTGGGAATCGCAGTGACATTCTGTGCAGAAGCTCCCCAGAGGGAGGCGCTGGCGGGGGCCTTGGAAACTCATGCAATTCAAGTCACACAAGAGATGGTCCAACTCTAAACCACAGCTTGAAAGCATTAAGAGATTGGAAATGCAAGGCAATTCTTTTCACAACATTTAGTGGCAATTTAGCAGAATGTGAAATGGTAGAACATTAAAAAAAGTGAATAAACTGAGGAAAGCCACGAATCACTGATGGGAAAGACGGAATCATTAGCCAGATCCACGAGGGGAAAGGGGACCGATCGGAAAGAATGTAAGCAGCACTGAGCGACACTGTAGAGAGGTGCTGCAATACTCGGCTCACTAACGGAACCCACTCGCAGGTAAAGGAATTCACACCTTCAGCCAGGTGAGAACATCGTTCAGGTTTAATTGCAGCTTTTCTGAGATGCTTGTAACTTAGAAAATAACACAACATAAAGTGGCTTCCACTGAGGCTCAGGTACAGAGAAATGAGGAGGATATGGTCCAGGGTTTGAAACCTTTATAATAAACAGATGATCCAAGCCAGTCTGCCAAGCAGATTCCAGTGTATTTCTCTGACAGCACAGGCTTGTTAATAACCTTTCCATTTTAGGGATTACTCTACATATTATACTTTGGGCTTTACCTCAAGCCCACTGCAATTCCACAGACTTCCCACAACCCGTATTGTTGCATCTTGACATGCCAACACGGCTAGAGAATTGCTCCCTCATATCATTTCCTTTTGATATTGTCTCGTAGTCTTCAAGGACTTCAATGTCTGCAAATTGATTATATAGATCATGGGGAAATCTCCCCAACAGTGTAATTTTACAGTGAAAGATTCCTCACCCTATGATAAAGGGCCTCCAGTTCACACACTGCAGATGGCTCTGCTTGTAGGCCAAATAATCCCCGTCTGGCCAGTCCCCGCCTTGTCAGGAATGGATATGGGGGTGTGGATTTCTTCAACCCTGTCAAAGGTGATCACAGTTGCTTCTCTTCAAGGACATGATAGTAAAACAGCACTAAAGGTGAGTGCCAGGGTTAGTATGGTACACCCCTCCCTCTGCCACCTCTGCTTGGTATTCTGCCATGTGCCCTGTTATACCCTGAGCCCCGCGTTGGTGCATTCCAGCTTAGCCCAGTTATGGTGCTGCCAGGCAAAGCACTTCCCGGCATTGGGCTACTGTAGCTGTAGTTCGGTGGTTTGGCATCTGTAGGCATGCTTGTGCTATTGCTACCTTCTGCACCAGTTACCAAAGATGGCAAAGTAACTCTGGTAAAGTTAAACCGGTGATCCTGATCTGCTGTAAACTGCATGGCCCCCATGTCCTGGTATGTACTGGACTCTGCAAACTCACTCATTGAGCTGGACAATGTCCTGGATTGAGTCAGTTGTTGGGAGGTACTAGCACACACGGCAGGTTTGCTGTCCAATAACGTGTGCCCTGTCATCTCAGAGTCTCTCCTTTCACTCGTACTGACATTATTCCTGAAGCCGTCTGTACCATAGCTGTTAGCTAAGTGTGAACTGCCATACTCTGGCACTCTGCTAAGTCTGTCGTTCTCTTGTGATTCCTCTTTGTTCAGTAACTGCAGCAAAGCCGCTTTCACTCCTGCGTTCGGGTCCTTGGTAGAAGGGCTCAATCCCAGATTAATTCGACAGTCTGTATCGCCCAAGGTGGGTGGGGGGCCAGGGGGCTCTGGTGGTCGCTGGTCTGGAGGAAGAATTCGTGTTTGACTGAGTGCAGGTGGCGGCCCAGGAACCTTTATATCCAGTTTAGTGAGGGGAGCACCATCTAGACAAAAAGATACAAGGTACCGGTTACTGCCACATCACTGCACCCACTGGCTTGTTCCATGGTCACTCCATCCTTAAACCAATGCCCAACATTTAGATTTGAACCATGGACAATGACAGGTTGCTGTACTGCAGGAACTATCATAGCTGAGTCAAAGCCTTTCCTGACTTGTCCAATGTCAGAGCAAAGGGACATTGATAGGTGCAATGGCACCTGGAGATCAAATTCAGTGTCAGGAAATACAAAGAGGAACATTTCTGTGAAAAACAAGTACAGGTCAGGATTATTCCTATTAGGGAGCAGAGTGATTTAGGGATTACAGTTCAGAGGACATTAAAAGCGGCATCTCAAGTGGATAAAGCCATAAAAAAATTGGAAACTGCTTTTATGGCAAGAACAAGAGCATCTAAAAGGTGAGATGTAATAGAGAATTCACATAACCTTGATTTTGGGTCCACGCGGTAGGAAGGCGGCGCAGGCCAGAAACAGCAATCAGTGTAAATTCAAGAGGCAGTTGCTAAGTACAAGGAAATATAAATATGAAGAAATATTTGAAAGGTTGGGACTGGTTTACTTAGAAAAAAGGAAATTAGGGTGTGATTTGATAGATATATTCCAAATGATGACAGGATGGGACAGAGCGAGTAGAGAGAGGATGTTTCATTAATTCAGGCTATATAATGAGGGAATAGAGATATGAGGTTAGTGTAAGAGATTTAGGACAAAAAAACAACCTTTTTACACAGAGGATTGAGAAACTGAAACACATGACTGGAATGACTGAAGAGACTATGTCAACAGTAGGTTAGATAGGTGGCTGAATGAATGGCGAGTGAGAGTGTATTGGAACAGGGTGGGGGTGGATGGGGTTTGGATTCTTTCTGTGAAGGGGAGCAGGTGAGAGGAACTTGCTGTTTCTATGTGTAAAACTCAATACACTTTTCCCCTTCATTTAATCTGGTCCCTTGAAGCCCATTGGTGAATTTATTTTTCACTGTGAGATACGATAACTGCGCACAACTCCACCGAAACCAGAATACTCAATTCCATTTCCATCTCAAATACACAGGACCCCCCCCCCCCCAGCTGTTTTCCATTGAATTCTGGGGCATAGTTAAACTCATCTCGATAAAATGCAAACCCCAGCCACAGCTTTCAAACTTTTAGGACATTAAATCTTTGATAAAGAGATGTGACAAACACGTTAGTAAAGGCTGAGGAATATCTCAATGTTTACTGAGGGAAACTATTCTAACGGGTTGACAGATCAGACTGTTGATCAGTAACAGTGAGGTCAGCCAGCAATCTCAGAATTAGAACCATAGAATCCCTACAGTGCAGAAAGAGGCCATTTGGCCCATCAAATTTGCACCGATTCTCCAAAAGAGCATCCCTCCCAGGCCCCCCCACTATCCAATCCCCAAAACCCCGCACATTTACCATGGCTAATCCACCTAACCTGCACATCTTTGGACTGTGGGAAGAAACCGGAGCACCCGGAGGAAACCCATGCAGACACGGGGAGAACGTGCAGACTCCACACAGACAGCGACCCAAAGCCGGATTCAAGCTCAGGTCCCTGAAGCTGTAAGGCAGCAATGCTAACCACTGTGCCACCGTGCTGCCCACAATTGTTACAGTACAGAAGGCCATTTGGCCTTGCATGTCTGTGCTGGCTCGTTGAATGAGCATAATTCTCTCTAACAGATAACAATCTATTTCCATTTGGGTCAACTGAGCCTGGTTTGACCACACTTTCAGACAATGCATTCAAGATTCTAACCACTCCTGTATGAAAAGGTTTTTCCTCATGTCATCAGTAGTTTTGCCAATTATCGTAAATCTGTGCCCTACAGCTTTTTTTATTCAATCGTGGGTCATGGACGTCGCTGGCTGGCCAGCATTTATTGCCCATCCCTAGTTGCCCTTGAGAAGGTGGAGGGGAGCTGCCTTCTTGAATCGCTGCAGTCCATGTTCTGTGGGTTGACCCACAATGCCATTAGGAAGGGAATTCCTGGATTTTGACCCAGCAACTGCGAAGATACAGCGATATATCCCCAAATCAGGATGGTGAGTGGCTTGGAGGGGAGCTTGCAGGTGGTGTGTTCTTATTTATCTGCTGCCCTTGTCCTTCTAGATGGAAATGGTCATGGGTTGGAAGGTGCTGTCTAAGGATCTTTGGTGAATTGCTGCAGTGTATCTTGTAGATAGTACACACTGCTGCTACTACTGAGTGTTGGTGGTGGAGGGAGTGGATGTGGTGCCAATCAAGTGGGCTGCTTTGTCCTGGATGGTGTCAAGCTTCTTGAGTCTTGTTGGAGCTGGACCCATCCAGGCAAGTGGGGAATATTCCATCACACTCCTGACTTGTGTCTTGTAGATGGTGGACAGGCTTCAGGGAGTCAGGAGGTGAGTTACTCATTGCACTACTACTAGCTTCTGACCTGCTCTTGTAGCTACTGTGTTTATGTGGTGAGTCCAGTTGAGTTTCTGGTCAATGGTAACCCCAAGGATGTTGAGAATAGGAGAATTCAATGATGGTAACACCATTGAATGTCAAGGGGTGGTGGTTAGAGTGTCTCTTATTGGTGATGGCCATTGCCTGGCATTTGTGTGGCGCAAATGTTACTTGCTACTTGTCAGCCCAAGCCTGGATATTGTCCAGATCTTGTTGCATTTGAACATGGACTGGTTCAGTACCTGAGGAGTCGCGATTGGTGCTGAACATTGTTCAATCATCAGCGAACATCCCCACTTCTGACCTTATGGTGGAGGGAAGGTCATTGATGAAGATTGTTGGCCCAGGACACTACCCTGAGGAATTCCTGCAGAGAGGTCCTGGAGCTGAGATGACTGACCCTCCACAACCACAAACATCTTCCAATGTGCCAGGTATGGCTCAAATGATGCTCATTCAGCAAGCCAGCACAGACATGCAAGGCCAAATGGCCTCCTGGCTGAAGATTGTTGCAAATGCTTCAGCCTTATCTTTCACACTGATGTGCTGGGCTCCTCCATCATTGAGGGTGGGGATATTTGTGGACCTCCTCCTCCTCCAGTGAGTTGTTTAATTGTCCACCACCATTCACAACTGGATGTGGCAGGACTGCAGAGTTTAGATCTTATCCGTTAGTTGTGGTATCGCTTAGCTCTGTCAATCACTTTTTATTTATCCTGTGTTGTAGCTTCACTAGGTTGACACCTCATTTTTAGGTGCGCCTGGTGCTGCTCCCAGCATGCCCTCCTGCACTCTCCATTTACGATTGTTCCACCAATAGGAACAGTTTCTCCTTATCTTGCCTGTCCAGAACCCTCATGGTTTTGAAATCTCCTCTCAACCTTCTTTTCTCCAGGGGAAACTGTCCTAACTTCTCCAATTCAGCCACATGGCTGAAGTTTCTCTTTCCTGGGACTACTTCCGTGATTTTTTTCTGCACTCTCTCTAATGCTTCCATATACTTCCTAAAGTGTGGCACCCTGAACTCTAGTTGGGACCAAACCAATGTTCCACATACATTTAACTAACTTCTTTGCTCTTGTACTCTGTGTCCCATTAATAAAGCTTTGGAGGCTGCATGCTTTATCAACTGCTCTCTCAACATGACATGACACCCTAAACACCTTGTGCATTTCCCAGATCCCTCCAGTCTCGCACTTCCTTTAGAATTGTGCTCTTGATTTTATACATCTATCTGCTCTTCCAAAATGAATCACTTCATACTTCTCTGCATTAAACTGCATCTGCCACTCGTCCGCCCAACAGGATTTAACAGGGAAAGCAACGCAGTGCAATTTATCGTGAAGTAGCAGAAGGATGATATACACTTGCAGAGAGTGATAGTTACCTGTGGCGTCAGTAGTGGTAATGGCAGTCTGTAGCTGCTGTGGTCCATCACTCGCTTTGATGCCATTACTTTCTTCAGGCACTGTAGCGGGTTCCTGAGATTTAATCAGCTGACTCAGTAAAACGGTCAACAAGTTCTGTGTGTCGGTCTGGTTGTCAGCCGCCTGAGATATGGACTGAGATGGCTGGGTGTGTGGCGCCTGCGGCAAGGTAGCGAGGGCCTGTGGAAGAGGAGCTGATATTGGTGTTAGGGGCGTCGAAGCAGTTGGGAGCGGCGTTGCTGTTGGAGCAGGCTGGATGGATGGTATAGGGGGGGATGTACGTTGAGTCACTGTGGGAGGCTGAGCATCCTGCTGCTGACTGGTGGCCTCAGCCAGAGCCACGAGTGATTGGCTAAGGACATTCCACTGTTGTTGTGTCTCTGGGTTAGTACTGACATTCAACGCCTGTGCCAGCTGGGTGAGGCTGAGGTTGGTCTGTGTCTGTAGCAGGTTGAGCAGCACTGCTAACTCATTCTGGTTTAGCTGTTGTGCAGCGTCTCTGATGCCTACATAAAACAAAGTAAGCTTCAAAACTCTTACCGATCACTCTGACCACAGCTTACATTCTCCAGGCTACAATCACTTTATACATATTTAAAATAAGGTGCATTGTAATCAGCAACGCGCAACAGACTTTATGCTTTCTCCCATTTTAATTAGTAATTAATAAATGAGTTTAAGTACCCGCAATGGGTCATGCGATCTCAATACGCACCTTAGATGATGGCTTTTGAATTTTAACCTGTGTGTGTTATTTGGTAAAGGCAATGTGTGAGAGAACTCTTTGGTAATTGTTTTCTCAATGCTGTACTTTCTGTTTACCGAATGTGAAGCAAACACAGACATGATGGACACTAACAGTTGCTGCATATAAAGTGCTTTCCCACCAAAATTAGAATATGAGCTAAAACCACGTCAGCACAGCTACATAGAATCCCGACAGTGCAGAAGGAGGCCATTCGGCCCATCAAGTCTGCACTAACTCTCCAAAAGAGCATCTTACCCCGGTCATGTTCATTCAGACTGACTCACCGCCCACGTCTGTGGTGCTGCTATGTGTTTTACTCTGTCCTGCTGGGGCAATCTGTGGTGTGCTGTTCCTACTGTCATCAGTGCTGATCACCGTGTCTTTACGAGCGGTCTTTTGCACAGGTGGATCTTCAATGATTCCTGCTTGCTTCTGACGTCGACGCTTTTTGCTCCAGAGTTCATGGCAATCCTGCCAGTGAGGAAGGCTGGAAAATAGTTTTTAAAGCACAGATTAAAATTTATGACAAAAGCAAAATACTGCAGCTGCTGGAAATCTGAATTAGCAAGCTTGGTTTTTATTACACGGAAAACTCCAGAAGGCAGACTGCACATGGAATAAAAGTGACTGAAATTCAATCTGTCCAATTATTGAACCTGCAGCACTCAAAATTACCAAGGGTGCAGGTTTTCGTTTAGTTTATAAACATAAGTTGCTGTATATTATGCATATTCTAATGATTATATCTGTTTATTTTTCCATTTATGGACATGGGCATCGCTGGCTGGCCAGCGTTTATTGTCCATCCCTAATTGAGAGTCAACCACATTGCTGTGGCTCTGGAGTCATATGTAGGCCAGACCAGGTAAGGATGACAGATTTCCTTCCCTAAAGGACATTAGTGAACCAGATGGGTTTTCCCGACAATCGACAATGGTTTCATGGTCATCAGTAGATTCTTAATTCCAGATTTTTTTTATTGAATTCAAATTCCGCCACCTGC
Organism: Mustelus asterias; assembly: GCF_964213995.1. Lineage (NCBI taxonomy): Eukaryota > Metazoa > Chordata > Chondrichthyes > Carcharhiniformes > Triakidae > Mustelus > Mustelus asterias. Next base: position 110,621,552 of record NC_135811.1, read on the forward strand.
CGTGGGCGGGATTCGAACCCGGATCCCCAGAACATTAGCTGAGTTTCTGGATTCATAGTCTAGCGATAATACCACTGGGCCACCGCCTTCCCTCTGAAAGTTACTTATTTGGTGCTTTGTTGTTGTTAATGATTGGCCGTGTTACATTTTGAAAAATTAAAGTGGGGTTAGATTGGAAATTAGTTTAGGGAGGACGGGAATACTGGAACTGCAGAGAAATGTGTGAGGTGAAACATTTTAACAAGTTGGTGACAACAATGGTAAAACTTGAAAAAGGAGAAAACAACGTAAAATTTTGCTGCTTCTTAAGCCTCAAAAATGCGGAAAAGCTGTGAATACTGATACTTACTCAGGAGGAGGCATCTTTGTGGGATCCACATTTTTCAGGAAATCGCTCTGTAGGGTCTGTTCAGCAGTGCAGCGCTTGCTGGGGTCAAGGGTCAGCATGTGATCAAGCAGATCCAATGCAGGGAGAGGAATGCTGCAGAAATAGCAAATATCCACATTGTTACACTGAGAAACAGCAAGTGTGTAAATACCCACACTGTTACACTGAGAAACAGCGAGTGTGTAAATATCCACACTGTTACACTGAAAAACAGCGAGTGTGTAAATATCCACACGGTTACACTGAGAAACAGCGAGTGTGTAAATACCCACACTGTTACACTGAGAAACAGCGAGTGTGTAAATATCCACATTGTTACACTGAGAAACAGCAAGTGTGCAAATATCCACATTGTTACACTGAGAAACAGCATGTGTGTAAATACCCACACTGTTACACTGAGAAACAGCGAGTGTGCAAATAGCCACACTTATACTGAGAAATAGCAAGCGTGCAAACGTTCACATTGTTACACTGAGAAACAGCAAGTGTGTAAATACCCACACTGTTACACTGAGAAACAGCAAGTGTGCAAATATCCACACTGTTAAACTGAGAAACAACGAGTGTGCAAATATCCACACTGTTACGCTGAGAAACAGCAAGTGCGTTCAACACTAAAACCCAGGAACACTGGGTCCATATTGACGTCTCAGGAGCACATGACATAAAAACCCAAAGTTAGAACAGAGGCAGAGAAAAGCATGAAAAAGATTCACTTCACGCTGTGAGGTGTCAGCTGCCTGTGTGCTACCTGCTGCAGGTAATACACCATATTAAACAGCTGCTGCAAACCCCAAGCATTAGTGTCCACAGTGCTCAATGTTAGTGGACACTCCGGGCCACTGGACACTCCAGTTATGGCCAGTGGGCATTCTGATCAAGGTCAGTTTGGTCATGGTCACTGGGCACTCTACTCAGGAAAAATGAGGCAACAATGTGAATTTAAAAATTATCCTTCACACTGTACAGTAAAGATGCTTAAATTTATTCTGTGTGTATTCCAGTGACAAGTTCTAATTATTGCAGAATCCATCCTTGTAGCTCATAGCTCTGTTTGATCAGGTTGGCATCACAGCAGTTTCATTAGCCCAACTTTCTATCTTTGTTGGGACAGGTACAACATGGGGTTAGATACAGAGGGAAGCTCCCTCTGCACTGTCCTTTCAGACACTCAACAGCATCAATAGCACTGAACTCCTGCTGTTATACTGACTGTTATTGAAGCTTACAATGCAAACTCTTCACGAAGGCGTCTCCGATATTGCTTCTTCGGTTTCATCGTGTGAAAATACGGCAGTTTAATGACATCAGGCCAAGCAGCAGGACAAGGGCTGCCACATAATCGACTGAGAAAACAGAAGCACAGAACAAAATGATCATTTGCAACCAGAAAATCCTTTGCCAACCTTTTGCAAATCTTCCATTATTTCAACCGGGAGGAGGCCATTCGGTCCTTCGAGCCTGTTCCACCATTCATTTTGATCATGGCTGATTATCAAATTCAATATCCTGATCCCCTCTTCCTCCCATATCCCTTGATCCCTTTAGCCCTCAGAGCTATATCAACGTTTTGGCCTCAACTACATTCTGTGGTAGTGAATTCCACACATTCACCACCCTCTGGGTGAAGAAATTTCTCCTCACCTCAGTTCTAAAAGATTTACCCCTTATCCTCAAACTATGACCCCCAGTTCTGGACTCCCCCACTATTGGGAACATTCTTTCTGAATCTACCCTGTCTAACCCTGTTAGAATTTTATAAGTTTCTATGAGATCCCCTCTCACTCTTCTAAACTCCAGTGAATATAATCCTAACCAACTTAGTGTCTCCGCATGACAGACCTGCCGTCCCAGGGATCAGCCTGGTAAACCTTCGCTGTACTCCCTCTATAGCAAGGACATCCTTCCTCAGATAAGGACACCAAAACTGCACACAATACTCATTGGCCTCACCAACATCCTATACAGTTGCAGTAAAACATCCCTATTCCTTTATTCAAATCTTCTCGCTATGAAGGCCAACATACCATTTGCCTTCTTCACTGCCTGCTGTAGCCATGCACTTACTTTCAGCGACTGATGCACGAGCACACCAAGGTGTCGCTGAGTATCCACCTCTCTCAATTTACACCCATTTAAGTAATAATCTGCCTTCAGTCACACGAGTGGTGTTTTCCACTAACAGGATGCTGCCATCAAGCCAAAAAGACATTCTGCCTACCACACAAATGAGTACTGTGGTAAACAAATTTCACTGGGATTCCTGGTATACAGGTAGTACATCCCAACGACTGGCTGTCATATTAAATAGCACATCCCTTCGGCTGTTTGCAATAGGCAGAGTATTGGCGGTACTCAACCAGTCTATGCAAGAAAAACTCAGATAACAATGTTAAACGTTAGATGCGATTTTCAATTGGCCAGTACTTGCTGAACAATCCTGTGGGCTAAGAATTACACCAACAACCAAAATTGAGATTACCGTGCTCGCAACGCCTGCTAGAAACGGCATATATTTATACATGGGCACTTGTCCTCTGCAGACAATGTCCAGGCATTGCACCTTTTTTTGAATTGAACAAAAGCCTGAAGGACTATAGTTTGCTGGTACAATCTCCATGGCAACGCCTCAACCAATCTGAGTCGTCTTGTTAACCTGTGATGATTGAGTGCTATTGCTATAGATTTGTTTTATGTTAAAGGGATTGCTTTAAAAATTCAGTTTTTTCTCAACTGTTTACAATCTACATAAATGATCTGAGAACAGGGACAGAGCATAACAGCAAAATTTGCAGATACCCTAAAGTAGATGGGAAAGCAGGCTGTGATGAGGGTATAAAGAGTTTACAGATGGATATTGATAGGCGAGGAGAATGGGCCAGAATCTGGCAGATGGAGTTTAATAGGGATAAGTGTGAGATTATCCATTTTGACTGTGAAAATAAAAGAGGAAATTATTATTGAAATAATATATTCAGTCCATCAGTGCAGAGGGATCTGGGTGTCCTTATGCATGAATCACAGAAAGTGGGTACGCAGGTGCAGCATATAATAGGAAAGGCAAATGGAAAAGGCAAATTGCAAAAGGACTGGATTTTAAAAGTAAAGAAATGTTTTACAATTGTATAAAGTGTTGGTGAGACCACACCTGGAATATCATGTCCAGTTTTGGTCTCCTTACTTGAGGAAGGATATGATGGCATTGGAGGCAGTTCAGAAGAGGTTTACCAGATTGATTTCAGGGCTGTCGTACGAGGAGTGGTTGAATAGCTGGGTCTTGTACTCAGTGGCGTTCAGAAGGACGAGGGGGATCTAACTGAGGTATATAAAATGCTAAAGGGGGTTGAAAAGGTGGAAGTTGAACAGATGTTCCACTTGTGGGACAGTCCGGAACAAGAGGTCATAGATATAGAGTGAGAGGAGGTAGCTTCAAAACTGAGATGAGGAGAAACTACTTCTCTTAGAGGGTTGTAAATCTGTGGAATTTACTGACCCAGAGTGCAGTGGAGACAGACTCAATCAACAGATTTAAAAGAGATATAGATATGTTCCTGATGAGAAGCTGGATAAAGGGCTATGGGAAGCAGGCAGGAAAATGGAATTGAGATCAGGATAAGATCAGCCATGATGATAATTTTAAACGGCGGAGCCTACTCCTGCTCCTAATTCCTTTGTCCTATAAGGTGGATAAGGGTGAACTTGTAGATACTTGGATTTCCAAACAACATTGGATAAAATGCAACACAAAAGGTCAATGCAGAAGATTACGACTCATGTAGTTAGGACGAATAGATTAGCATGGATAGAGGATTGGCTAATGAAAGCAGAGTAGAGATAAACTTGGCATATTGAAGTTGGCAGGCTGTGACTAGTGGAGTGCTTTAAGGATCGGAGCTGCAGCCTCAGCTATTTGAAATCTATATTAACAACTTAACTCTGAAAAGACCAAGAGTAATGTATGTGTGTTTGCTGATGATGGAGCATAGCTGGTTGGGTAGAATCACTGTGAGATTGCTAAGTAAGGGAGTTCAGTGAGGAGGGGAGAGGGTGCCCTTTTCTTTCTTGATCTTTCTCAGTCACCAGGAGACCAAGAGTTGAAAAGTGCGTGAGAGGACTGAGATTAAAACCACCCAAGACTGATATCACAAGAGAAGCTTCATTGGTTAATGAGATAGTGAGGGAGTGTCTTTAAGTAGCTGAAAATGAGAAAAACACAATTTTTAAAAGAACTAGCTCAATTTAAGTAAGAAGCACGAGCAATGGGGAGGCGATGGCTGGTGGTATTATTGCTAAACTATTAATCCAGAAACTCAACCAATGTTCTGGGAACCCGGGTTCGAATCCCGCCTGGCAGGTGGTGGAATTTGAATTCAATTTTTTTTAAATCTGGAATTAAACGTCTACTGACGACCATGACACCATTGTCGATTGTCGGAAAAACCCATCTGGTTCACTAATGTCCTTCAGGGAAAGAAATCTGCCGTCCTTACCCGCTCTGGCCTACATGCGACTCCAGAGCCACAGCAATGCGGTTGACTCTCAATTGTTTTCAGGCACCCAGGGATGGGAAATAAATGCTGGCCCAGCCGGCGATGCCCATGTTCCACGACTGAAAAAAATATATAAATACTATGGCACCCAGAGCAGCTCAAGGGCTAGGAATCCTGAGGCATTTAACTCACCTCCTAACTCCCCAAAACCTGTCCAGCATCTACAAGGCACAGTCAGGAGAGTAATAGAATACTTTCCACTTGCCTGGATGAGTGCCGCTCCAACAACACTCTCAAAAAGCTCAACACCATTAAGGACAAAGCAGCCTGTATTCAATCCCTCCACCACTGACGAACAGTGCCAGCCGTGTGTACCATCTACAAGATGCACTGTAGAAACCCACCAACACTGCTGAGGCAGCACCTTCCAAACCCACAAATGGCAAGAGCAGCAGATACCTGGAAACACCACTACCTGGAGGTTCCCCTCCAAGGCACTCATCATCCTGACCTGGAAATATATTGCTGTTCCTTCACTGTCACTGGCCAAAATCCTGGAACTACCTCCCTAACAGCACTGTGGGTGTGCCTACACCTCAGGGACTTCAGCGGTTCAAGAAGGCAACTCACCACCACGTGTTGAAGGGCAACTAAGGATTGGCAATAAATGCTGGCCATGCCAGCGATGCTCACATCCCATAAATGAATAAAATAAAAGCTTTCATTTTACTTGGTTTCCTTATGCTATTTTGTTTTACCTGGCCTTGACGTAACTTTGCTTTTTAAAAATTATTCATTTGTGGGACATGGGCGTCGCTGGTTGGCCAGCATTTATTGCCCATCCCTAGTTGCCCGAGGGCAGCTGAGAGTCAATTACATTGCTGTGGCTCTGGAGTCACATGTAGGCCAGACCGGGTAAGGACGGCAGATTTCCTTCCCTAAAGGACACAGTGAACCAGATGGGTTTTTCTGACAATTGACAATGGTTTCATGGTCATCAGTAGGTTCAGTGGATGGATAGTCCAGTAGTTTCTGATCAATGGTAACCCCCAGGATGCTGATAGTGGGAGATTCAGTGATGGTAACGCCATTGAATGTCAAGAGGCGATGGTTAGATCCTCTCTTGTTGGAGATTGTCATTGCCTGGCATTCGTGTGGCACAAATGTTACTTTCCACTTGTCAGCCTAAGTGGATATTGTCCAGGTCTTGTTGCATTTGGACAGGGACTGCTTTAGTATCTGAGGAGTTGCGAATGGTACTGAAACATTTTGCAATCAGCAGCAAATAGCCCCACTTCTGACCTTATGATGAAGGGAAGGTCATTGATGAAGCAGCTGAAGATGGTTGGGCCGAGGACACTCCCCTGAGGGACTCCTGCAGTGATGTCCTGGAGCTGAGATGATTGACCTCCAACCATCACAACCATCTTCCTTTGTGCTCTGTCCAACCAGCTGAGAGTTTCTCCTCTGATTCCCATTGACTCCAGTTTTGCTACGGCTCCTTGATGCGACACACAATGCTGCCTTGATGTCAAGGACAGTCACTCTCAGGGTGAACAGCCCGATCGTGGCCCGTGTTATAACAATGACTTAGGCAGGGAAGGTGATGAGATTCCGAAAGCAGATTTTAGTGAGCTAAGCAGGAGAATGAAAAGCAGGGCCTTTAAAGCAGCACTCTCAGGATTACTCCCAATCCGAGGTGTGTGAGTATAAAAATAGGAGAATTGAGCAATTAAACTCGTGGCTGGAAGCCTGGTATAAGAGAGAGGGCATCAGATTTCTGAGTTACTGGGATGGACCAGTTCTGGGGAAGGTGGGACCTGTACAAGTCTGACGGTCTACATCTGAACAGGACTGGATGAATATCCTTGGAGGGGGATTTGCTAGTGCCATTGTTGAGGGGTGGAGTTAAATTGGATTGGCAGGAGGATGGAACCCTGAGGGCAAATTCAGAGCTGGGAACAGGAGATGGAGAATTAGTGAGTGACTCTGAAATTCAGAAGCAGCACAGATTACATAGATTTCAGCACAGGAATTTGGCTGTGTTAAAGGGTATATATGTCAATGCAAGGAGCATAATAAATAAAGTTGATGAGCTGAGGGCACAGTTAGATACGTGGCGGTGTGATATCATCGCTAGCTTCAAGAGGGGAAAAACAAAGCTCAACATCCCTGGATATAGAATTTTCAGGCAGGGCAGGGAGGGGGATAAAGAAGTTGGGGGTGTAGCATTATTGCTAAAAGAATCAATTGCAACTGTGATGTGGGATAATATACTAAGTGAAGCATCAAATGAGGCCTTATGGGTTGAGCTCAGAAATATAAAAAGGGCAGCCACATTGCTAGGAGTGTACGATAGGTCCCAAATAGTGAAAGGGATCGAGAAGCAAAAATACATTGGCAAATTGCTGAGTGCAAAAACAACAGGGCAGTAATAACCAGAGACTTCAACTACCCTAATATCAATCAGTGTGAGGGCACAAAATTCTTGAACTGCATTCAAAAGAACGTTTTTAGCCAGCAAGTAATAAGCCCAACAGTAGGGGGCACAATTCTAAATTTAGTCTTAGGAAATGAAGCTGGGCAAGTTGGATGAAGTAGCAGATAGAAGCAGGGAAGTTGTTTCCACTGACAGATGAAGCTAGAACTAGGGGGCATAGCCTCAAAATAAGGGGGAGCAGATTTAGGACTGAGTTGAGGAGGAACATCTTCATGCTAAGGGTAGTGAATCTGTGGAATTCCCTGCCCAGTGAAGCAGTTGAGGCTACCTCACTGAAGGTTTTTAGGGCAAAGATAGATTTTTGAACAGTAAAGGAATTAAGGGTTATGGTGAGCGGGCGTGTAAGTGGAGCTGAGTCCACAAAAAGCTCAGCCATGATCTCATTGAATGGCGGAGCAGGCTCGAGGGGCCAGATGGCCGACTCCTGCTCCTTGTTCTTATGTTAACTCGCACATTTATTGTGCCTAATCCACCTCACCAACACATCTTGGGACACTAAGGGGCAATTAAGCATGGCTAATCCACCTAACTTGCACATTTTTGGACTGTGGGAGGAAAGCGGAGCACCCAGAGGAAACCCACCGAGGGAACATGCAAACTCCACAGACAGTCATCCAAGGCCAGTTCGAACCCGGGTCTCTGGCGCTGTGAGGCAGCAGTGCTAACCACTGTGCCACCCTGCCACCCATGAATAGAATGGAAAGCGGCTTCCAGTGGTGTTTCCCAGGGATCAGTGTTGGGCCCTTGATGTTTGTTGTGTATATTAATGATTTAGACTTAAATGTGGGAGGCATGATTGGGAAATTTGCAGATAACACAAAAAATGGCCGTGTAGTTGATAGTGAAGAGGACAGCTGTCGACTCCAGAATGATAGCCATGGTTTGAGTGAACAGAGAAACAACAAATGGAATTCAATCTGGAAAAGTGAGAGATAATATGTTTGGGAAGGGCAAAAAAGCAAGGGAAAGCTGAATAAATTGGAGAATATTGAGAGGGGTCAAGGAAGTGAAAGACCTCGAGTGCTTTTCTACAGGTTCTTGAAGGTGGCAAGACAGGTGGATAAGCCTATAAAGGAAGCATATAGAATGCTTTCCATTATTGGCTGAGATATTGAATACAAAGGCAGGGACGTAATGAAGGAAATGTATAAAATGCTGGTTAGGCCACAGCTGGAAGTTTGTGTAGTTCTGGTCGCATCAAAGGAAGGACATAATTGCTGTGGAGAGAGTGCAGAGGAGATTTACTAGCACATTGCCAGGGCCTGAAAGTTGAAGAGAGGAAAGATTGGCCGGGCGAGGGTTATTTTTCCTTAGAACTGAGGAGGCTGAGGGGTGACCTAATTATGAGTGGCCTAAACAGGGTAGACAGGAAAGAATTGTTTCCCCTCACTGAGGGGTCAAGTACCAGGGGGCATAGAGTTAAGGTGATTGGTAGAAGTGGGATGAGGAAAAATGTTTTCACAACTTGAATGAGTGGTTGAGATTGAAACGCTCAACTCATTTAAAAGGTCCTTGGATCTGTGTCTGAAGTGCTGCAAGCTGAAGGCCATGGACCAGGTGTTGGAAAATGGATTAAAATGGGTGACTAGTTTACTTGTTTCTCTCTTTTGGCCGGTGCAGACACAGTGGGTTGAATGGCCTCTTTCAACATCCTAACGTGGTTTTCAATGTAAAGCTAGTTGGGAGTGAAAACTGTCAAGAGGACCACAAAGAGGCTGCAAAGAAATATGGAGAGGTAAAGTGAGCGGCAGCTGGAGTGTAATGTGGGGAAGTTTGAGGTTATTCACTTTGGTAGAATAGGCATACAGAATATTTTTAAAAGGTGCAAAATTTTAAACAGTAAATGTTGATGTTCAAAGGGACCTGGGTGCACTCATACAACAGGGAAGCTAGCATGCAGATACAATAAGCAATTAGGAAGTCAAATGGCATATTGGGCCTTTATTGCAAGGGGATTAGAATAAAATAAGGAAAACCTGTTCGAATTGGACTGGATTTTGGTGAGACTGTGCACAGTATTGGTCTCCATTTCCAAGGAAAGATATAGTAGAAATGGAAGCGGTACAGTGAAGGTTCACTAGATTAGTTTCTGGGATGGCTGACTAAATTGGGTCGATATTCTTTGGCGTTTAGAAGCATGAGTGGTGATCTCATTCAAACATGTACGATTCTGAAGGGATTGACAGGACAAACTAACAGCTTGTTTTCCCAAGTTGGGGAATCTAGAACATGGGGCCACTGTCTCAGGATGAGGGACCAATCAACATGAAGCCACAGAACCTGCAAGATAACACAGGAAAAGATGACATGATGGGTGTATTTTCACTCAAATTATCAGTTGCCCCTTCGAGCAACAGTTGAGACATTGTCAATTATGGATGGCAGTGGTTAGCACTGCTGCATCACAGCGCCAGGGACCTGGGTTCAATTCCAGCCTTGGGTCACTGTCTGTGTGAGTTTGCAAGTTCTCCCCATGTCTGCATGAGTTTCCTCCGGGTGCTCCAGTTTCCTTCCACAGTCCAAAGATGTGCGGGTTAGGTTGATTGGCCATGCTAAATTGTCCATTAGTGCCAGGGGGATTAGCAAGGTAAATATGTGGTATTGTGGGGACAGGGCCTGGGTGGAATTGTTGTTGGTGCAGGTTCGATGGGCCGAATGGCCTCCTTCTGTACTGTCAGGATTCTATGAATAATACTGATCAAACAAGGACAACCTTGTGCAAATCAATGAATTAGCAACAATTATCTCAGAACATCTTAAATCCATCCACTACCTGATGAGTTCAAGCTGTGCCAGCTCCTGATTGGCTTGAAAGATTGGTTTTTTAGTGAAGAGCTCTCCAAGGATACACCTGCAAACAGAACAAAGCAAGTTAACAATGTGACCATGTGGAAGGCTCCAGCTCACTGGCCCCCCAGCTTGCACACAAATCCCCAGGTCACAATAACCAGACACCCCTCCAGCAGCACAGGAACCTTTAGGGAGCTGCTAACATCTACAACTTATTGCAGAATCTCTTTTTAAACCAGGGAAGCTTTCCCGTAATTGTGGAATTTCACTGTGTGCCAAACCTCTGATACAGTAAAAGCAGGAAACGAGAATGAACTCATTCTTCCGATCCTGCGAGGGGCGAAAAACCGGGTTTGCGCCTGGTCTCTTGCCTCTCACGATATTACCGGTCATTCTGTCAGCGTGATCAGCCTCGGACCTGGGGAGTATCGAATCTCAGCCCACTTTGCCTTTTTATTACGAATAGTATCATAGCTTTTCTAATTTTGTTTAGGGCTCTATGAAATAATAAACTGCAAAACAATTTAAAGAAGAATAATTCAGCATTTGCATCAATGACTTGTACAATCTTCAACACCATCCACATTGTACTTACCCACAACTCCAAACATCGATGGCCGGAGAGTACCTCTCCTCCCCCAGCAAGAGTTCCGGTGGGCGGTACCACAGCGTGATGACTTTGTTAGTGTATGGACGGCTAGGAAACAAACATTGAAGTGTGTCACCCTGAACCAAGCAGCAATATTCTACATCAATGCTGACAAGTCCAAAACAAGAGGTTAGTGTGTGTTGCCCACCGCCAGGAACAGACCACAATCAGGAGTATAACTGGAATGCAATGCAGTTGCATAACTGGAGTATAATTTAACTTAACTGGAGCACAATTGGAGGGTAACCAGAGAACAATCCAAACGAAACCAGAGTGTAACCAGAGCACAATCCGACTGTAATCGGAATGTAACCAGAGCACAATCCGACTGTAATCGGAATGTAACCAGAGCACAATCCGACTGTAATCGGAATGTAACCAGAGCACAATCCGACTGTAATCGGAGTGTAACCAGAGCACCGTGCAGTCTGCATTTCCAGACAGTATATCAGTCAATTCCAGTGTATCATCCAGGTGGGGTCAAAGCAATCAAAGCCTTTTGGCTTTTTAACATGAAAACCTAGATGCCAAGTGGGAGGCTCAGGGTCCCCAAGCTTTCAGCACAGTGAGGATTTTAATTTCTATTAGACTCGGAATATTTGCCAAATTTTTAATGAGGTTTCCTCAAGTGCCCATTTACATGGCTATTCCTTGGGCATGTATTGCTCATTTGCCTGCAGACGCTCCTATATTGCTCCCGTGTGGAGTATCCGTGCTGTGACATGAGGCAGGTGCAGCAGTGAATCTGCCTGAATCAATCCCAATGTTTATTTAACACGAGGTTACTTTAGATCACAGAAGCTGTGACTTCTATAAATGGGTCAGAGTGAAGCTGTCAGGCAGTGTTCTACATCAGTTTAGACTCAGCTCCTAACATCAGATTTTTGTCCTTCAAAGGACAAGCAAAGGTTATTCTCCTGAAAGATTCAAAATGATACACATCCAAGAAGCCATAGAAAAAAATCTGCCCCAAAATCCAAGGTGTTTGGATTTCAATTCAATGACCTGACTCTCAGTTACAAAGTGGGAAATGGAAAATTCATTAATCCAGGCGAGTTTATCAGATGAATGTGGGCAGTAATCCAGAAATGTAGCGGTCATCAGGCTGTCGTAATACAGATTAGGAAACTTATGCTTTTATCTGCAACGGTGTTGAGGTCCAAGGTTCGGTCCCAGTTGATCTAAACAGGGGCAGCAGCAGGAATGCTGAATAATCTTATGGAAGGGGCCATTCATGGAGTGTGCATGGACCACTATTCCTTTCAGTTCTGAAATTCCAACTCAGCTCCAGCCTCAATAGCTTTCTTTAGTGGTGCGGGGGGGGGGGTTCAGATTTTTCTGGGAGTGGGAGGTGGGAGTGTTGCAGGTTTTTTGGGGGGTGGGAGTGTTGCAGGTTTTTTTTGGGGGGGGTGGGAGGATTGCAGATTTTTTGGGGGGTGGGAGTGTTGCAGGTTTTTTGGGAGGTGGGAGTGTTGGAGATGTTTTGGGAGGTGGGAGTGTTGCAGGTTTTTTGGGGGGTGGGAGTGTTGCAGGTTTTTTGGGGGGTGGGAGTGTTGCAGGTTTTTTTTGGGGGGGGTGGGAGTGTTGCAGGTTTTTTGGGGGGTGGGAGTGTTGCAGGTTTTTTGGGAGGTGGGAGTGTTGCAGATGTTTTGGGAGGTGGGAGTGTTGCAGATGTTTTGGGAGGTGGGAGTGTTGCAGATGTTTTGGGGGGTGGGAGTGTTGCAGATGTTTTGGGAGGTGGGAGTGTTGCAGATGTTTTGGGAGGTGGGAGTGTTGCAGGTTTTTTGGGAGGTGGGAGTGTTGCAGATGTTTTGGGAGGTGGGAGTGTTGCAGATGTTTTGGGGGGTGGGAGTGTTGCAGATGTTTTGGGGGGTGGGAGTGTTGCAGGTTTTTTGGGAGGTGGGAGTGTTGCAGATGTTTTGGGAGGTGGGAGTGTTGCAGATGTTTTGGGGGGTGGGAGTGTTGCAGATGTTTTGGGAGGTGGGAGTGTTGCAGGTTTTTTGGGAGGTGGGAGTGTTGCAGATGTTTTGGGAGGTGGGAGTGTTGCAGATGTTTTGGGGGGTGGGAGTGTTGCAGATGTTTTGGGGGGTGGGAGTATTGCAGGTTTTTTGGGGGGTGGGAGTGTTGCAGGTTTTTTGGGGGAGGGCCTGATGGGAGTGTTGCAGTTTTCTGCTTCCTTTTTGTCAAGAAGTGCATTCTGATATCACTCCTAAATGGCCCTGTTTGAATTTTAAGATTCTGGAAGCCCACATCAGAGGGAACATCTTCTCTCCATCTGAACTATCAAATCTGTTAATCATCTTAAACACCTCAACTATATCAGCCCTTAATCTTCTGTATTCAAGAGAAGAAAAGTCTGGTCTATAAAATAATTTTTTATTTATTCATTTATGGAAAGCGGACATCACTGGCTGGCCAGCATTTATTGCCCATCCTTAATTCTCCTTGAGAGGTGGTGGTGAGCCCCCTTCTTGAAGCGCTGCAGTTCATGTGGTGTAGGTACAGTAAGGAGGGAGTTTTGGGATTTTAACCGTGTAACAGTGAAGGAACAGCAATACATTTCCAAGTCAGGATGGCATGTGGCTTGAAAGGGAGCTTGGAGGTGATGGTGTTCTCATGCATCTGCTGCGCTTGTCCATGTAGGTGGTGGAGGTCACAGGTTTGGAAGGTGCTGTTGAGGGAGCCTTAGTGAGTTGATGCAATGCATCTTGTAGATGGTATACGCTGATGCCACTGTGTGATGGTGGTGGAGGCAGTGATGTTAGGTGGTGCATGATGGTGCCAATCAAGTGAGCTGCTTTGTCCTGGATGGCGTCAAGCTTCCTGAGTATTGTTTGGACTTGTATTCATCCAGGCAAGTGGAGAGTATTTCATCACGCCCCTAACTTGTGCCTAGATGGTGAACAGACTTTGCAGAGTCAGGAAGTGAATTACTTGCCACAGATTTCCCATTCTTTGACCTGCACTTGTAGCCACAGTATCTATATGGTTGGTCCAGCACAGCTTCAGGTCAATGGTAATTCTCAGGATGTTGATGGTGGAGGATTCAGTGATGGGAATGCCAAAGAATGTCAAGAGGAGATAGTTAGATTCCCTCTTGTGATCATTGCCTAGTCTATGTGGCATACAAACATACGTACCAGGAGGAGTCAGTCACTTGGCCCCTCAAGCCTGCTCCACCATTCAATATGATCATGGTGGACTGGTTGTAACCTCAATTCCACAACATATTATTTGCCTCTTATCAGCCCAAGCCTGAATGTCATGAATTAGAATCCCTATGGGTGGAAATTAGGAATAGCAAGAGTAAGAAAACACTGGTGGGAGGAATTTATAGACCGCCTGACAGTTATACTGTTGGGCAGAGAATTCAACAAGAAATTATTGGAGCTTGTAACAAACCAAGGAAATGGGATAACTGTGGGAGAAATCCTCAAATACATTGGGACAATTAAATTGGCAAGAGTGGTCTAAAGATGAGTTTGTAGAATATTCTCATGACAGTTACTTGGAGCTACATGTTATGGAACCTACCAGGTATAAAGCTATCTTAGATTTAGTATTGTTTAATAAAGCAGAGTTAATTAGTAATGTTTTGGGAAATAGTAATCATAATACCACTGAATTCCATATTAAGATAGAAAGTGACATATTCCAATCACACAAAAGTATCTTAAATTTAAAGAAAGCCAATTACAATGGCATAGGGGAGAACTGGTTATGGTTAACTGGATAAAGAGATAAAAGGGATAAAAGGTATGGAGGTGACTGAACAATGTTCCCAATGGTGGGGGAGTCCAGAACTAGGAGTCATAGTTTGAGGATAAGGGGTAAACCTTTTAGAATTGTGAGGAGAAATTTCTTCACCCAGTGGGTGGTGAATGTGTGGAACTCACTACCACAGGAAGTAGTTGAGGCCAAAACATTGTCTGATTTCAAGAAGAAATTAGAAAAAGCTCTTGGGGATAAAGGGATCAAGGGATATGGGGGGAAGGGGGTATCAGGATACTGAATTCGATGATCAGCCATGATCATAATGAATGGCGGAGCAGGCTCGAAGGGCCGAATAGCCTCCTCCTGCTTCTAGTTTCTATTTCTATGTGTGTGTGAGGGAGGGAGAGTGTGTGTGTGAGAGAGAGAGAGTGTGTGTGAGGGAGAGAGAGTGTGTGTGAAGGAGAGAGAGTGTGTGTGAGGGAGAGAGAGTGTGTGTGAGGGAGAGAGTGTGTGTGTGAGGGAGAGAGTGTGTGTGAAGGAGAGAGTGTGTGTGAGGGACAACATCGTGGGCCGAAGGGCCTGTTCTGTGCTGTACTGTTCTATGTTCTATTTAAAGAAACAATTCAAAATGTTTAACAAAAATACATTCCATTGAAAAACTAAAACTCAGAGTAGCACAATCAGGGACTTAAAGTTAGTATTAGATTAAAGGATGAGGCTTACGAAGTTACAAACAACAGGGGCAAGTCCGAGGATCGGAGTGTTTTAGAAACCATGCATAGGGCCACCAAAAAGCTGAGTAAAAAGGGAAAAATAGAATATGTGTGAGCTAGCCAGAAATATAAAAAAACTGTCAGAGCTTTTATTAAGCTTCAGAGCTTGGCTGAAAAATGGCAAATGGAATTTAACGCAGACAAGTGTGAGATATTGCACTTTGGAAGGACAAACCAAAGAAGAACGTACAGGGTAAATGGTAGGACTCTGAAGAGTGCAGTTGAACAGAGGGATCTGGGAATACAGGTACAGTGTTCCCTAAAAGTGACGTCACAGGTGGATAGGGTCGTAAAGAGTGCCTTTGGTACATTGGCCTTTATAAGTCGGAGTATCGAGTATAAAAGTTGGAGTGTTATGGTAAGGTTATATAAGGCATTGGTGAGGCCGAATTTGGAGTATTGTGTACAGTTTTGGTCACCTAGTTACAGGAAGGATGTAAATAAGATTGAAAGAGTGCAGAGAAGGTTCACAAGGATGTTGCCGGGACTTGAGAAGCTGAGTTACAGAGAGAGATTGAATAGGTTGGGACTTTATTCCCTGGAGCGTAGAAGATTGAGGGGAGATTTGATAGAGGTGTATAAGATTTTGATGGGTATAGATAGAGTGAATGCAAGCAGGCTTTTTCCGCTGAGGCTAGGGGAGAAAAAAAACCAGAGGGCATGGGTTAAGGGTGAAAGGAGAAAAGTTTAAAGGAAATATTAGGGTGGGCTTCTTCACGCAGAGAGTGGTGGGAGTGTGGAATGAGCTGCCGGATAAAGTGGTAAATGCGGGGTCACTTTTAACATTTAAGAAAAACTTGGACGGGTTCATGGATGAGAGGGGTGTGGAGGGATATGGTCCAAGTGCAGGTCAGTGGCACTAGGCATAAAATGGTTCGGCACAGACAAGAACGGCCAAAAGGCCTGTTTCTGAGCTGTAATTTTCTATGGTTCTATGGTTCTAATATGAAAAGGAAGAGAGTAGCTAAAGCAAACATTGGCTCCTTCGAAGCAGAGACTGAGACAGGAGAAATGATTATGGGGAATGCGGAAATGGCACAGACATTGCATAAATATTTTGTGTTTCTCTTCACAGTAGAAGACACAGGGTTCATGTCAGAAATAGACAGTAACCAAGGAGCTAAACAGAATGTGGAAATTAAGGAAATTAATAAGGAAAGGGGGTTGGGGCAGCGTTGCTGGTTAAAGATATTAATGTAATAGTAAGGAAGGACATTAGCCTGGACGATATGGAGTCTGTATGGGTGGAGCTGCGGAATACCAAAGGACAAAAAACTTTAGTGGGAATTGTGTACAGGCCATCAATCAGTAGTACTGAGGTTGGGAATGGCATCCAGCAGGAAATTAGAGGTGTGCGCACTAAGGTTACAGTAGTTATTATGGGTGACTTCAATCTGCATATTGATGAGCTCACCAAACTGATAGCAATGCGATGGAAGAGGATTTCTTGAAGTGTATACGGGATGGTTTTCTTGACCAATATGTCAGGGAACCAACTAGCGAGCAGGCCATCTTAGACTGGGTATTGTGTAATGAGAGAGGATTAATTAGCAACCTTGTGGAGCGAGATCCTTTGGGGAAGAGTGACCATAATATGGTAGAATTCTTCATTAAGATGGAAGGTGACACAGTTCAGTCTGAGACGAGGGTCCTGAACTTAGGAAAAGCTGGCTTTGATGGTTTGAGATGCGCATTGGCTAGGATAAGCTGGCAAAGGATACTTGAGAGGTTGACAGTGGATAGGCAATGGCAGACATTTAAAGAACACATGGATGAACTTCAACAACGGTACATCCCTGTCCGGCGTAAAACGGGGAAGTTGGCCCATCCATGGCTAACAGGGGAAATCAGGAATAGTGTTAAAGCCAAAAAGGAGGCATATAAATTGGCCCGAATAAGCAGCAAACCTGAGGACTGGGAGAAATTTAAAATTCAGCAGAGGAAGACAAAGGGTTTAATTCAGAAGGGGGCAATAGAATACGAGAGTAGGCTTGCAAAAAATACTAAAACTGACTGCAAAAGCTTCTATAAATATGTGAAGAGAAAAAGACTGGTGAAGACAAATGGAGGTGCCTTACAGTCAGAATCAGGTGAATTCATAATGGGCAACAAAGAGACGGCAGACCAGCTGAACAAATACTTTGGATCGGTCTTCACTAAGGAGGACACAAATAACCTTGAGAAATACTGGGGACAGAAGGTCGAGCATGAAGGAGAAACTAAAAGAAATTCTTATTAGTCAGGAAATTGTATTGGGGAAATTGCTGGGATTAAAACTGGACAAATCCCCAGGGCCTGATGCTCCGCATCCCAGAGTACACAAATAAGTGGTCCTAGAAATAGTGGATGCATTGGTGATCATTTTCCAACATTCTATAGACTCTGGAAGAGTTCCAGAGGATTGAAGGGTAGCTAATGTAACCCCAATTTTAAAAAAAATACTGGAGTCATTTATTAAGAATGTAATAACTGAGCATTTGGAAAGCGGTGAAGTCAGCATGGATTCAAGAAAGGGAAATTGTGCTTGACAAATCTTGTGGATTTTTTTGAGAATGTGACCAGTAGAGGGAACAAGGGTGAACCAGTGGATGTTGTGTATCTGGACTTTCAAAAGGCTTTTGACAAGGTCCCACACAAGAGATTAAAGCTCATGGTATTGGGGTAATGTATTGATGTGGATAGAGAACTGGTTGGCAGACAGGAAACAGAATGGGAATAAATGGGTCCTCTTCAGAGTGGCAGGCAGTGACAAGTGGAGTACCGCAGGGTTCAGTGCTGGGACCCCAGCTATTCACATTAATGATTTGGACAAAGACACAGTGGATAGCACTGCTGCCTCACAGCGCCAGGGATCCAGGTTCAATTCCAGCTTGGGTCACTGTCTGTGTGGAATTTGCACATTCTCCGTGTCTGCATGGGTTTCCCCCGGGTGCTCAGTGTCAGGGGGACTAGCTAGGGTAAAGGTGTGAGGTTATGGGGATAGGGCCTGGGTGCAAACTCGATGGCCGAATGGCCACCTTCTGCACTGTAGGATTCTATGATTCTGTAGGATTCTGTGAATTTAATGCAATATCCCCAAATTTGCAGACGACACTAAGCTGGGTGGCAGTGTGTGCTGTGAGGAGGATGCTAAGAGGCTGCAGGGTGACTTGGACAGGTTGGCTGAGTGGGCAAATACTTGGCAAATGCAATATAATGTGGATTAATATGAGGTTATCCACTTTGGTGGCAAAAACAGGAAGGAAGATTATTTTCTGAATGGTGGCAATTTAGGAAAAAGGCAAGTGCAACGTGACTGGGTGCCATGGTGGAACAGTCACTGAAGATTGGCATGTAGGTACAGCAGGCAGTGAGGAAAACTAATGGCATGCTGCCTTTCATAGCAAGAGGAGTTGAGTATATGAGTAAGGATGTCTTGCTGCAGTTATACAGGGCCTTGGTGAGGCCACACCTTGAGTATTGTGTGCAGTTTTGGTCTCCAGTCTGAGGAAGGACATTCTTGCTATTGAGGGAGTGCAGCGAAGGTTCACCAGACTGCAATGGCAGGACTGACATATGAAGAGAGACTGGGCGTGTGCTCACTGGAATTCAGAAGAACTAGAGGAGATCTCATAGAAATAAAATCCTGATGGGACTGCACAGGCTAGATGTGGGAAGAATGTTCCCAATGTTGGGCAAGTCCAGAACTGGTGGTCACAGTCTAAAAATAATGGTGTGGAGATGCCAGCGTTGGTGTGGAGATGCCGACTGGGGTGGGCACAGTAAGAAGTCTACAATACCAGGTTAAAGTCCAACAGGTTTATCTGGAATCACGAGCTTTTGGAGCGCTGCTTCTTCATCAGTCACAAATGGTAGCTTACCTGATGACAGAGCAGCACTCCAAAAGCTCATGATTCTAAATAAACCTGGTGCTGTGACACTTCTTACTAAGAATAAGGGGTAAGCCCTTCAGGACTGAGATGAGGAAGAACTTCTTCACTCAGAGTTGTGAACCTGTGGAATTCTCAGAAAGCTGCCGGGGCCAGTTCGTCAGATATGTTCCAGAGGGAGCTGGACATGGCCCTTGTGGCTAAAGGGATCAGGGGGCATGGAGAGAAAGCAGGAATGGGATACTGAAAGTGCATGATCAGCCATGATCATATTGAATGGTAGTGCAGACTCAAAGGGCTGAATGGCCTACCTATTTTCTATGTTTCTAAATCCCCGGGACTAGATGGCCTTCACCATAAGGTTCTAAAAGAGACAGCTGCAGAAACAGTGGAAGCGCTATCCACGATTTTCTAAAATTTCTTAGATTTGGGAACAGCCCATTGGACTGTAAGTTTTGCACCACTTTTCAAGAAAGAAGGGACAGAGGAAACAGTGAACTACAGGCCAATTATCTGAACATAGTTGTTGGGAAAATGCTGGAATCTATTAATAAGCAACTCTTACTAATGCATTTAGAAAAGCATAGTATGATTAGAACATGTTAACATGGTTTGACCAAAGGGAAATCCGATTTGACAAATCAATAAAACATGTTTTCTGAGGATGTAACTGTTAGGGTAGATAAATACATACAAACATATGAATTAGGAGGAGTAGGCCACTCGGCCCCTCAATTCTGTTCTGCCATTAAATAAGATCATGGCTGATCTGATTGTAACCTCAACTCCGCATTCCCACCTATCCCAATGACTTTTCACGCCTTGCTTATCAAGAGTCTATCTCTGGCTTAAAAATATTCAAAGACTCTGCTTCCTCTGCCTTTTGAGGGAGAGTTCCAAAGACTCTCAACCCTCTGAGAGAAAGAATCATCTCTGTCTTAAATGGGTTATCCCTTATTTTTAAACAGATAAAGGGGAACCGGTAGATATAGTATTCCTGGATTTCCAAAAGGCATTCGATAGGGTGCCACACAAAATGTTAATAGGCAAGATAAGGGCTCATGGGATTGAGGATAGTATTTTAACATGAATCGAGGATGGTTAACGGATAAGAAGCAGAGTGGGCATCAGTGGGGCGCTTTCATCAGCAGGCAGTGACTAGCAGAATGCCGCAAGGATCAATGCTGGGGAGCCTCAGCGATTTACAATCTACATTCATAACTTAGTTGAAGAGACAGAGGGCAGTGTATCAAAATTTGTGGTCACTATCTCCAAAGTGCTCTCCCACAACCAAATCTAACACTTGGCCCGGTTCATTTCCCAGTACCAAATCCAATGTGGCCTCACCTCTTATCGGCCTATCCACATATTGTGTCAGGAAACCCTCCTGCACACACTGCACAAAAACTGCCCCATCCGAACTATTTGACCTACAAAGGTTCCAATCAATATTTGGAAAGTTAAAGTCCCCCATGACAACTACCCTGTGACCCCCACACATATCCATAATCTACTTAGCAATTTCTTCCTCCACATCTCTATTACTATTTGGGGGCCCATAGTAAACTCCTAACAACGTGACCACTCCTTTCCTATTTCTAACCTCAGCCCATATTACCTCAGTGTGCAGATCCCCCTCGAAGTGCCTTTCCGCAGCCGTTAAACTATCCTTGATTAACAATGCCACTCCTCCACCTCTTTTACCAGCTTCCCTACACTTAGTGAAACATCTATACCCCGGAACGTCCAACAACCATTCCTGTCCTTGTTCTACCCACGTCTCCGTAATGGCCACAACATCATAGTCCCAAGTACCAATCCACGCCCCAAGTTCATCTACCTTGTTCCGGATGCTCCTTGCATTGAAGTAGACACACTTCAACCCACCTTCCTGTCTACCGGTACCCACCCTTGACCCTGATACCTTCCCCAATACCTCACCACCCTCAACACTGACTTCTGGACTACAACTCCTTTTCCCACTCCCCTGACAAATTAGTTTAAACCCCCCTGAAGAGCCGTAACAAATTTCCCTCCTAGGATATTGGTGCCCCTCTGGTTCAGGTGCACCCCGTCCTGTTTGTACAGGTCCCACCTTCCCCAGAATGTGTTCCAATTATCCACGTATCTGAAACCCTCCCTCCTACACCATCCCTGCAACCACATGTTTAACTGCACTCTCTCCCTGTTCCTCAACTCGCTATCACGTGGCACCGGCAACGTACCAGAGATGACCACATGTTTCGTCTTGGCTCTCAGCTTCCAGCCCAGCTCCAGAAATTCCTGCTTTAAATCCCCATTCCTTCTCTTACCTATGTCATTGGTACCAATGTGTACCACGACTTGTGACTGTTTCCCCACCCCCTTCAGAATCCGGAAAACACGGTCTGAGACGTCACGGACCTTGGCATCCGGTAGGCAACATACCATCCGTGAGTCTCTTTTGCTGCCACAGAACCTCCTATCTATCCCTCTAACTAACGAGTCCCCAATTACTATTGCCCTCCCGCTCTGCCCCTTACCCTCCCGAGCCACAGAGACGGACACAGTGCTGGAGATCCTCTCACTGCGGCTCACCACTGGTATGTCATCCCCCTCAACCGTATCCAAAGCGGAATACTTGTTGCTAAGGGGAACGACCACAGGGGATCCCTGCACGGACTGCTTCCTCCCAGCCCCTCTCACCGTCACCCATCTGTTTTCATTCCTCGGAGTAACTGTATCCCTAAAGCTTCTGTCTATGGCCACCTCTGCCTCCCTAATGATCCTAAGTTCATCCAACTCCAGCTCCAGTTCCCTAACACGGTTTTGGAGGAGCTGCAGATGGGTGCACTTCCCACAGGTGTAATCAGCAGGGACACTGTCGTCGTCCCTCACCTCAAACATAGTGCAAGAGGAACATAGCACTGCCTGCACACCCATCCCCTCTAGATACCTTGCCAGTACCAGGTAGAAACAGCAAAAATGAATTTAAACTCACCCCTGCTCGCCCTTACTGCCTAAGCCCTGTGAGCCAAAGCCTTGCAGCTCACACTCTGCTTCCCACTCACTCCACTGCCCGCTCCCGACACTGCCCGCTGTATACTGCAGCCTACCTTTTATACTTCACGCGCTCAAAAAACCCTTCCCAGACTCCTTAGCAGCCCACTTCCAGTTTTCACTTTAAACTTAAAATACAACTGCAAAAGTAAAGGCCAAAAAAAAACACACACTAGCTGACTAATTAAATAAATAAACAATTCAATTAATCTCTCACCAGCACTGCTGCCTCCAATCACTCCCTCTCAGCTTGCTCCAGTGGAACAACCTGGTAAGCCTCCACATCAAAGACAATCCCCCAGGCCCCATGTAAAGCTTCCTGTGTCCGCACGGTAACATCACCATAGAGCTCCGCATAGTCGGACAGATGTGGAGATGTGGATAGTTGGACAGACTCAGAACGGTTACTTTATTTCCCTCTCTACACACACTGCCTGAGCTGCTGAGTTTTTCCAGGATTTCCAGATGTCATTTCAGACGTATACTTGGCTCCTGCTCTCCCACACATCATGCTGCCTTGACTAGGAATCTACACAAAGTCAGCAATATTACACAATTTCTGCAACTCACCTCTCCTCCGAGTTGTACAATCGCGCCAAACCGAAATCTGCCAACTTGATCTGTCCACTGGAAAGAGGGAATAACATGTCAGCCAGAGGTATCCATACAAATCACAGGAACAACACTGGACCCCAACAGCCAAACTTCCCGGCACCCCCAGTAACCTCTCCCAGATAACGGGAACAATCAGCCAGAGAGTGGATTCCAGAATAAATCATCCCATACACCCCTAACTAACCCCCCTAAACTTAACCCTCCCAACTAAATCCCCTAAACTAAACCCCCACAAACCCCCCTAAACTAACCCCCGTCCAAACCCCGCAAACTAAATCCCCCCTAAACTAAACCCTCCCTAAACTAAACCCCCCTAAACTAAACCCCCCCAAAACTAAACATCCCCAAACTAAACCTCCAAAACTAAACCCCCCCAAACTAATCCCCTTTAAACTAATCCCCCCAAAACTAACCCGTGAAACTAACCCACTCCGAACTAAACCCCCCAAACCCCCCCAAACTAAATCACCATAAACTAAACCCCACAAACTAAACCCCCCTAAAACTAAACCCCCTAAACTAAACCCCCCCTTAAACTAAACACCCCCTAAACTAAACCGCCCCAAACTAACCCCGCCTAAACTAAACCCCCCAAACTAAACTCCCTAAACTAAACCCCTCCTAAACTAAACCCCTTAAACTAAACCCCCTAAACTAAATCCCTCCTAAACTAAACCCCCCCCAAACTAAACCCACCTAAACTAAAGCCCCCCAAACCCTCTAAACTAAACCCCCCCAAAAATAACCCCCCCCCAAACTAAGCCACCCTCTTAAAGTTTCTCTCTATACTGAGCTAACATATTTACCCTCTAACACCCACCCACCCGCCCACAGTAAAACCTTCCCCCACCCCACCATCAACAGCTTCCCACCAAGTATACCCGCCATCCCAAACTCGCCCCGCACGTTCATACCTATTGTTGAGGAGGATGTTGGAGCACTTAATGTCACGATGCAGAAAATTCTTTTTGTGACAGTAATCCAGACCATCCATCAGTTGCCGCATGAAAGATTTGATGTGGTCCTCAGTGAAATGCACCAGCCCCGATTCCAGCAGACCCATCAAATCATGATCCATGTACTCAAAGACCAGGTAGAAAGCTCCTGTTAGATTAGTAATAGAGACAACATGAGCAAGCAAATGGTTACTGCCATCATTTACTAGGTGCAGGGAAGTATGGGAGAAAGTTACTTGCATAATTAGCATAGGATTCGCAAATACTGTTGATGTTTTAAAATACTGACTCCCTTATGAGTTAGCTTAGTTGGAATCGCAGAACTCTATAAACCCATTACTGTGGATTCAAACCCCACTCTAGCTCTCGAGCCCATTATCTGAATCAATGCAATACTAAGAATCACCACATTGACATTGTTCAGATCACATTTGTTACAGATGGCGGTCATGTCACTGGAATAATAACCCAGAGACACTGGCCCAAATTCAACCACGACAGGTAATAGAATTTAAATTCAATTAATAAAATTTGGAATTGAAATCTAGACTCAATAATGGTGACCATGAACTACAATCAATTGTCATAAAAAGCCGTCTGATTCATTATTATCCGTAGGGGAGGAAATCTGACATGTCTGGCCTACAAGTGACTCCAGACACTAGCATACAAAGTAGCAAAAAAAGCAACAGGTCTGAGGAATGGGAGCAGTTTAAAATTCAGCAAAAGAGGACCAAGGGATTGATTAAGAAGGGGAAAATAGAGTATGAAAGAAAGTAAGCTAGTGGGGAACATAAATCTGACTGTAGAAATTTCTATAGATATGTAAAGAGAAAAAGATTGACAAAATCAAATGTAGGCCCCTTACAGTCAGAAATGGGAAAATTCATAACGGGAAATAAAGAAATGGCTGAGGAATTAAATTTGTACTTTGCTTCAGTCTTCACAAAGGAAGACATGAATAATGTGCCAGAAGTTCCGAGAGAAACATGTTTGAGTGGGGAGCTGAAGGAAATCAGCATTAGCAAAGGAATGGTTCTGGGGAAATTGATGGGATTGAAGGTGGATAAATCTCCAGGTCCTGATAATCTTCATCACAGAGTACTTAAGGAAATGGCCCTGGAAATAGTAGATCCATTGGTGGTTATTTTCCAAAATTCTTTGGACTCTGGAATAGTTCCTATAGATTGGAGGGCAGCTAATGTAAGCCCATTATTTAAAAAGGGACATAGAGAGAAAACAGGGAACTATAGACCAGTGAGCCTAACGTCGGTACTGGGGAAGTTTTGTAGCTCAGCATTTGGAAGGCAGTGGTATAATCAGACAAAGTCAACATGGATTTACAAAAGGGAAATCATACTTGACAAATCTATTGGAATTATTTAAGAATGTAACTTGTAGAGTTGAACTGAGGAGAACCAATGGATGTGGTTTATTTAGACTTTCAGAAGGCTTTCCACAAGGTCTCACATAGCAGACTACAATGTAAAGTTAAAGCACATGGGATTGCAAGTAATGTCTTGAGATAGAAAGCTGGTTAGCAGATAGGGAGCAAAGAGTTGGCATATATGGGTCTTTTTCTGATTGGTAGTCAGTGACTAGTGGGATCGGTGCTAGGACCTCAACTGTTCATATTATATATTAATGATTTGGAAGAGGGAACTGAATGTATTATCTCCAAATTTGCAGATGATACAAAGTTGGGTGGGACGGTGAGCTATGAGGAGGATGCAGAGATGCTTCAGCGTGATTTGGACAGGCTGAATGTGTGGGCATCTGCATGGCAGATACAGTATAACGTGGATAAATGTGAGGTTAGCAATAGTAGGAAGACATTATTATTTGAATGGGTGTAAGTTGAGTGAGGTGGATACTCAACGAGTCCTCGTGCATCAGTCGCTGAAAGTAAGCAAGCAGGTACAGCAGGCAGTAAAGGCGGCAAATGGTATGTTGGCCTTCATAATGAGAGGATTTGAGAATAGGGATAGGGATAGTTTTACTGCATTGTATAGGGCGAAGGTGAGGCCACACCTGGAGTATTGTGTGCAGTTTTGGTGTCCTTATCTGAGGAAGAATGTCCTTGCTATAGAGGGAGCACAGCAAAGGTTTACCAGGCTGATTCCTGGGATGGCAGGTCTGTCATATGAGGAGAGACTAGATCAGTTAGGATTATATTCACTGGAGTTTAGAAGAGTGAGAGGAGATCTCATAGAAACTTATAAAATTCTAACAGGATTAGACAGGGTAGATTCAGAAAGAATGTTCCTAATGGTGGGGGAGTCCAGAACTAGGGTCATAGTTTGAGGTTAAGGGGTAAACCTTTTAGGACTGAGGTGACGAGAAATTCACTGCCACAGAAATTAATTGAGGCCAAAATGTTGTGTGATTTCAAAAATAAATTAGATATAGCTCTTGGGACTAAAGGGATCAAGGGATATGGGGGGGAAGAGAGAATCAGGAAATTGAATTTGATGATCAGCCATGATCAAGATGAATGGCAGCGCAGGCTCGAAGGGCCGAATGGCTTACTCCTGCTTCTGGTTTCTATGTTTCTAGATCCACATCGATGTGGTTGATACTTAACTACCCCCTGAAATGGCCTAGCAAGCCACCCAGTTTAAGGACAATGAGGGATGGGCAAGAAATGCTGGTCTATCCACCGACACCCACATCCCATGAAAAACTAAATTTAAAAAATTAAACCTGATGATCCAATGACAGCAGTTCAGGAGTCCTCCCAGGGTTGGCTCACCACTATCAGAAATGGATTTCATTCATTCCTGTCTGTCGATAGAATGCTTGAAAAGTTCCAAAAGGAGACATTTCTGGCAAATTAGTCACAAATCTGAGAATTTAAAGATTACCCAAATCTCCAGGTGTGCATTGTCCTCCTTGCCACCCCCTCCCCCCCCCCCCCCCCCCCCCGCCCCCCCCACAATAGCTGAAAGGTTGGGGTGGGGGAGGAGAGGAGCCCATCCCCGATGGCTGCCCTGACTGGCAGGGTAACTGAGTTAAGATGGGACTTTCGCCCCTCACAAACAGGAAGTCTTGCCTCAAAGAGCTGCTGGCCAAAAGAAAGCATGCAATGCAGGTGACTCTGAAGTCTTGCTCAGGACGAGCAGGCTGGCCAAGGTGAGGAGGGTGGGGTGGAAAGGGGGTGATGCAGGGGAACTGGGAATTGCTGTTACATTTATCGAGAGGGACCATTAATAAGGGTTCCTCCTCAACCCAACACCAGTCCACACGAGGAAAGCTGCCAGGTGAGCCGCTTGGTGTGGGCCTCTCCCACCAACAGTTAAATCCTGGCAGTGCTAATGAAGTATTTAATCGGACATTAATCTTTAAGTTTTTCTCTCTTTCTTGGGAGAGGTGAGTGGCTGTGTGGAGCCTGCACCATCTTATGGATGGTGTGAACTTCTTAAATTTTCATGCAAGCAATTTTTTTCAATATTGGAGAGGTTAAACTGATGAAGTTAGAAATTGACCTTTTATGAATGGTGAAGGGAAGGACATTAGAATTGTTTTATCATTTATCAGAATGCGATAGTTATAACTGAAATAACATTGTGCCCATCAATGCAATATTCTCTTTGTGATGTTTCAGTTAAACTGTAGTCCTCACCAAAGGTGCACATCAATATGTGACATTCAAAACGAACTTCAAGCAATTAAGATCATTCATTAGAGGCAGTTGAAACAAACAGTCTGCTAGGAAAACAATGTGATCAGGGTGTGGCCAGTCACTGTAAAAAGATATGGATGTGTCACAATGTACTGGCAAATCCACGGTAAGGGTTTGTTATAGCAGGTGTTCAAGTGAGTAACGACTGTTCTCAGGATAAATTGAAGCGAAAATGAAGTCCCGACCATTCCTGTTCATTTCCCTTTTGAAGTCGAGTATCTGGGTCATCCTTTCGATAGCATTTCCATTCAGATGATTACAATGGGATATGGTTAAAGTTTGAATCATTGTGTGTTTTTGCAAAGTGTCCGGAACGTCACAAATGCTTCTGTGATGAATGTTACATAATGCCCCGCGCGTTACAATGGAGTTTTGTAAACTTGCCATTGAAAAAATATCTTTTTGCTGTTTCCTGTTATTCTAAGATTGTTGAATTAAATAAAACTTTTGCCTGTTTATTTTAATGAATTTGAATTTTGATCTTCTTTGTCACATTACTGTTATATCAGTATTGTGAAAGTACTCATATATTCATTCTTAAAATGATCCAATTTCCGTATACTTTGCCTTCATTAATGAGCAGCTATACTGTTAACAAGCTTCTTGCAACCCACACACATTGGACCTGAATACTGGGCCCAGGTCCCCACAATTCACACACAGTCAGGGCCCAAAGACCAACGTTGGCCATTACAACCACAGCTGCAACCTGGTTACTGCTCCAACAAGTTCCACAGCATGACTCCGCAAAGATGTCAAGTAAGTGGTGAGCACAAGTGGTCTTAAATGTAACGCATCACAAAGTGTAAAGCTTGGGGATTTGGTGAGAGTGGGAATATGGTGCAGACGGGGAAGGATTTGCTGCTTTTTGTCTCCAATATGTGTGGTGGTTTACAGTACAGGAAAATATTTAATCCACCTATAATTCAAGCTAGATCACATACTGCTGAAAAGTGAGACATTTGCTAAAGCTTTTCATCTTCACTCCTCAGGAATACCAAATTGCAAATAATCACAGCAATTTATGCCACAAGAGAAAAGGGTGCTGATTGGCTGGCAAGTGCTAGATGAAAAGTTTTGACAACATGACCTTCTTTTCAGCTATATTCAAGTTCTGCACTACCAAGCGACTGCTAGATCAAATAACGAATTCTGACTAAAATTATAAGCCAAGTTGATTAAATACATAGATGAATTAATTAAATAAATAAAACAAGGTCATACAGGAATGGCAATGCATTGGAACTGCAGTACATGGAAGCTTAGGTATGGTGGGAAGGTCTTAGGAGGAAAGGCTGAGGGACTTGAGGTTGTTTTTGTTAGAGAGAAGAAGGTTAAGAGGTGACTTAATAGAGGCATAGAAGACAATCAGAGGATTAGATAGGGTGGATACGGAGAGCCTTTTTCCTCCGATGGTGATAGCTAGCACGAGGGGACATAGCTTTAAATTGAGGGGTGATAGATATATGACAGATGTCAGAGGTAGGTTCTTCACTCAGAGAGTGGTAAGGGCATGGAATGCCCTGCCTGCAGCAGTAGTGGACTCGCCAACATTAAGGGCATTTAAATGGTTATTGGATAAACATATGGATGATGTTGGAATAGTGTAGGTTAGATGGGCTTTAGATTGGTTTCACTGGTCGGCGCAACATCGAGGGCCGAAGGGCCTGTACTGCGCTGTAATGTTCAATGTTCTTAGGGAGATACTGCAACCCCAGACAACCACATCTACAGCACAGACTGCATTGCGAGGAACTTCAGTTCAAAATTGTTGAACTGGTGTGAGTGGAAACATTATGGAGCATGAGGGATGGGGAAAGTTGCCTGGACACTTTGATCCAAGGTAGAGTCATCGAGTCAGAGGTTTACAGCATGGAAAGACAGCTCTTAGGTAAAAAAATGGTAAAGGTCTGGTTAGTGTTCAAGGACAGGAGAGTGCGCCTGCAATTCAAGCAGTAAGAGGACCTCAGATGCAGTGCTGGAGGAGTCTCAGCCTCGGTCAATATCCAACAGGCAAGATGCTCTTGCTACTTGTGTGGGTGAAGGCAAAATCTTCAGGTTGATGAGAAACCCTAACACAGTGTTATGGTGCAAATGGCTGTTCAAGCAGGAAAAGGAATGTGTTAGTTATAGTGGACATTATAGTCAAGGGCCAGGACTGCACAATGGGGCTCTGTAGATTGTGTTGCTTGTGCAGTACCTTCGAGTTAAAGACATCTCCTCGCGACTGGAGAAGAATTTTGAATAAGAGGGAGGAAACCAGTTGTAATCATCCCAATCACAGCGGCAGAATGAGGAATGAGGTTTTATTGAGGGTATTTTGAGCAGTTAGGGTTTGAATTAAAATGCATAGGTAATAATCGCTGCATTGCATACTTGGAATAGGATCAAACAAATCAGTTAAAAGCATGCCTCACAGGGTGGTGTAGGAAACAGGCTTCGATTCACGGATCACTAGTCTCAGTGTTGAGGGAAAGGGAACAGGACTGAGAGAAGGAGAACTATTTTCACTCAGACCATTGAGAATCTTTAGAATCCTGTACCTCAGAGCGCTGTGGATTGTTCAGCATTCTCAAAGCTGAAATCAATAGGTTATTAGATTGTGAAGGAATCACGGAGTACATGTAATGAAAAAGTGGGGTTAAGGTCAAGGATCAACCATGATTTTATTAAATGATGGAACAGGCTTGAATGGCCAGATGGCCTACACTCCTGTTTCTTATTTTTAAATTAAAGAGCAGACAAATTTGTATTAACTGTATTGTAAATAATTGGGAAGTGAAAGTGGACACTCAACATTTTGGTTACAAGGATGAAATCGTTATAACATCACTCCTCACGTTAACATCTACCGACATACCTTTATCTTTTTTGAAGTCCAGTGCATCTTGTTTGTCCGTCACAATTTCCTTCATGTTGACCACACTGGTATGATTGAGCTGACGAAGGATCTTGATTTCTCGAATGGCCGTGATGGGGAATCCCTCCTTTTCGTTATCCAGCCGTACCTTTTTAAGAGCAACCATCTCGCCTATCAGAAGAGAAAGAGTCTCCAATTTATGACAGCCAGTGACATGGGAAGAAGTCTCTACTGCTTCTGGTGGGTGTAATTGAAAAAAACTGATTTGTCTGCGATATACAACGGTCAGTGTAACGCTGTTACAGAATGCTGGTATACCACGAGAATACTTTGCTGTTGAATGGACTACCTTTATTTAAACTTCAGTCAGCGCTTAGTACAAGCACCAACCTTATAACATTTGAAGGAGAGCAGAAAGTCAAGAGCACAAAAGATAACTGAGCACCAACTGTCTGTTATTTCATTATGGTTGTTCTTGTATTCAGTGCATCAATGAGGTGTGAACCAACAAGTAAGCATAGTTTCTGCTGTCCAAAATACATGGAGTGCTTAAAACGCTTTAACCAGCAACTTGAAATGGAAATGAAGGCATACAGCCATTATGTTCTTTTGCCCAATATACGCATTTTAAACATGGGCCTTTCAAGAATTGGGGTAACACTGAATCATGAACTTAACACAGATTGAGGAGATCCATACCCAAGTGCCATGGGATCAAATAGCAGTCCCAGCCAGCTCAGACACGCAAAAGGGCTGAAAGCACAGAATGAAAGCCTTCGCTAGCTCACCTTTTCTACAAAAGGTGATGGCAGCAGACTCAAAAACTACACTGCAGAGCAGAAAAATGCAGCAGACTGCTCACAGCAGAGAGAAACAGTGAGGCATCACCACACCAAGATGGCATTTCTCATCAAGAAAAGCGCAAAGGATTGTAATCACAAATCTTAAGTATCAGAACACAAATTTGAAGCACAATGTTCTGGATGTCCTGTATGTAGAAAGCACAAGTTTCTGAATCACTAATTACCTGTATCTTTATCCTTCGCCTTGTAAACTTGCCCATACGTCCCTTCACCAGTGATTCCAATGATGTCAAATTTATCCACACATCGCTTGCCCCAGTCACTCTCAGTCTCCTTTTTCTCACCATAGCGGGGACAACAGATTCTTTAAAAAATTAAGAAAGGTGTCAGTGGAATAATAACTAGCCAGCACCTGGATCAACAAACCTCCACTTAACAACGTAAGTCCAAGATTATTTCCATTTTTTTCCAAAGCTAGTAACTCTCACTGGGATACAGTTCCACACACACTGAATCTCACTGGGGTACAGTTCCACACACACTGACTCTCACTGGGATACAGTTCCACACACACTGACTCTCACTGGGATACAGTTCCACACACACTGACTCTCACTGGGATACAGTTCCACACACACTGACTCTCACTGGGGTACAGTTCCACACACACTGACTCTCATTGGGATACAGTTCCACACACACTGACTCTCACTGGGGTACAGTTCCACACACACTGACTCTCACTGGGGTACAGTTCCACACACACTGACTCTCACTGGGATACAGTTCCACACACACTGACTCTCACTGGGGTACGGGTTCCACACACACTGACTCTCACTGGGGTACAGTTCCACACACACTGAATCTCACTGGGGTACAGTTCCACACGGTAGCACAGTGGTTAGCATTGCTGCTTCACAGCTCCAGGGCACGGTAGCACAGTGGTTAGCATTGCTGCTTCACAGCTCCAGGGTCCCAGGTTCGATTCCCGGCTCGGGTCACTGTCTGTGTGGAGTTTGCACATTCTCCTCGTGTCTGCGTGGGTTTCCTCCGGGTGCTCCGGTTTCCTCCCACAGTCCAAAGATGTGCGGGTTAGGTTGATTGGCCAGGTTAAAAATTGCCCCTTAGAGTCCTGGGATGTGTAGGTTAGCGGGTAAATATGTGGGGGTAGGGCCTGGGTGGGATTGTGGTCGGTGCAGACTCGATGGGCCGAATGGCCTCCTTCTGCACTGTAGGGTTTCTATGATTTCTATGATTTCACACTGACTCTCATTGGGATACAGTTCCACACACACTGACTCTCAGTGAGGTACAGTTCCACGCACACTGACTCTCACTGGGATACAGCTCCACACACACTGACTCTCACTGGGATACAGTTCCACACACACTGACTCTCACTGGGATACAGCTGCACACACACTGACTCTCACTGGGATACAGCTGCACACACACTGACTCTCACTGGGATACAGTTCCACACACACTGACTCCCACTGGGATACAGTTCCACACACACTGACTCTCACTGGGATACAGTTCCACACACACTGACTCTCACTGGGGTACAGTTCCACACACACTGACTCTCACTGGGGTACAGTTCCACACACACTGACTCTCACTGGGATACAGTTCCACACACACTGACTCTCACTGGGGTACGGGTTCCACACACACTGACTCTCACTGGGATACAGTTCCACACACACTGACTCTCACTGGGATACAGTTCCACACACACTGACTCCCACTGGGATACAGTTCCACACACACTGACTCTCACTGGGATACAGTTCCACACACACTGACTCTCACTGGGATACAGCTGCACACACACTGACTCTCACTGGGATACAGCTGCACACACACTGACTCTCACTGGGATACAGTTCCACACACACTGACTCCCACTGGGATACAGTTCCACACACACTGACTCTCACTGGGATACAGTTCCACACACACTGACTCCCACTGGGGTACAGTTCCACACACACTGACTCTCACTGGGGTACAGTTCCACACACACTGACTCTCACTGAGATACAGTTCCACACACACTGACTCTCACTGGGATACAGTTCCACACACACTGACTCTCACTGGGATACAGTTCCACACACACTGACTCCCACTGGGGTACAGTTCCACACACACTGACTCCCACTGGGGTACAGTTCCACGCACACTGACTCTCACTGGGATACAGTTCCACACACACTGACTCTCACTGGGATACAGTTCCACACACACTGACTCTCACTGGGGTACAGTTCCACACACACTGACTCTCACTGGGGTACAGTTCCACACACACTGACTCTCTAATGCCAGACCCTGTTGGGCTGCATGTGGGGCATACAGGAACTGGTGTGATAGAAGTGAACTGATTTTCTGCAGTTGGGTGACTGCAACTGATAGAAAAGGAAGGATTGGTGCAACAAGCATATAGGCAGCGTCCTTCACCATTCATACACCGGGTTTCTGCTATCCTGTCCTCCAATCCACCTCCAACATTATCATACAGTTGTGGTGTTCAAGGGATCTTGTAATTGCAGATCAGGCCAGTGACATTTCACTGTCAGTTATCTTATTCAACATTTGAGAATGAACCTAACCCCTGGCTGCCTGAGCAACAAATTAGAGAGACAGCCTCCAGCAAACAAAGGCAGGTATGAGGCCAGGATGTCTAAGATATTCATCCTCAGATATCCTTACTTGGGCCTCTTTTTAAGGACTGGCTGAGATGGAGGTGGTGTCTTCTGTTCCGGGGAATCTGGCGATGACGGATCTGTTCCAGGGAGTTCCGGCGGGAGTGGGAGGTCTGCCAGTAAATGCCTTGTTCTTTGGTCTCTGTCTTTCTTGGCTGGTTTTACAGGCTGGATTTCTTTCGGACTGAAATAGAAACAACATTACATTACCAAAAAAACGGGGCACCTAGGAATGGTTGGTGCTGGTTAATCGGTACCAGGGAAGGAAGAATCAGAGTACACGGCAGAATTTGCTTAATTCAAGAAAAGGTGTTTCAGTGAAGGTCTTTAACCTTCTGGACTCCTCCTGCCTCACGCTGCCTAAAATCCTTCATTTGGGTTCGTGACATTAGCTTTCATGACAAGCTGGGTGAGTGGGCAAATGCATGGCAGATGCAGTATAATGTGGATAAATATGAGGTTGTCCATTTTGGTAGCATAAACAGGAAGACAGATTATCTGAATGGGTATAAATTGAGGGGAGTGTGCAGCGGGACCTGGGTGTCTTTGTGCACCAGTCATTGAAGGTAAGCATGCAGGTGCAGCAGGCGGTAAAAAAGGTCAATGTTACGTTGGCCTTCATAGCGAGAGGTTTCAAGTACAGCAGCAAGGATGTCTTGCTGCAATTATACAGCGCCTTGTTAAGACCACACCTGGAATATCGTGTACAGTTTTGGTCTCCTTATCTATGGAAGGATGTTCTTGCTGAAGTGCAGTGAAGTTTACCAGACTGATTCCTGGGATGGTGGGACTGAAATATGCTGAGAGATTGAGTCGGTTAGGATTATAGCAACTAGAGTTTAGGAGAACGAGAGGATCTCGTAGAATGTTACAAAATTCTAACAGGCCTAGACAGCGTAGAAGCAGGGAGAATGTTCCCAATGTGGGGGAGTCCAGAAGCAGGGGACACATCTGAGGTAAACCTTTTAGGACAGAGATGAAGAGAAATTTCTTCACCCAGAGAGGGTGAGTTTACAGAATTTGCTCCCACAGAAAGCAGTTGATGTCAAAACATTTTGTGTTTTCAAGAACGAATTAAGTATAGCTCTTGGGGCAAAGGGGATCAAAGGATATGGGGGGAAGGCGAGATCAGACTATTGAGTTGGATGATCAGGCATGGTCATAACAAAAGGTGGAGCAGGCCAAAGGGCCGAATGGCCTCCTCCTCCTAGTTTCGATGTTTCTATGTTAGGGACAGTATTTTTTTAAATGTTAACAATTTTTTGTGATCAAACTGCAACATGCCGGGAACACAGAGAAAGACATTAACTTTCATTCACTGGACGGCAAAAGGATCTCACAAATACAGCTGAACACAGCTTGTTACAACAATAAAGAATTCCTGATCTGTTGCACATCATCAAGGAATGCTGCCATCTCTTCCTCCAACCCAGCAATGCAAAGTCTCTTTCTCTGCCCATAGTACATGCAATCCCTCACTTTCAGCCCGTGCTGCACGCAGTCTCTCGCTCTCGGCCCGTGCTGCGCGCAGTCTCTCGCTCTCGGCCCGTGCTGCGCGCAGTCTCTCGCTCTCGGCCCGTGCTGCGCGCAGTCCCGCGCTCTCTACATGTGCTGTGTGCAATCTCTCACTCTCGGCTTGTGCTGCGCGCCGTCCCGCGCTCTCTACATGTGCTGCATGCAGTCCCACGCTCTCTACATGTGCTGCCATGCTCTCTGCTTGTGCTGCGCGCAGTCCCACGCTCTCGGCCCGTGTTGCGCGCAGTCTCTCGCTCTCGGCCCGTGCTGCGCGCAGTCTCTCGCTCTCGGCCCGTGCTGCGCGCAGTCTCTCGCTCTCGGCCCGTGCTGCGCGCAGTCTCTCGCTCTCGGCCCATGCTGCGCGCAGTCTCTCGCTCTCGGCCCGTGCTGCGCGCAGTCTCTCGCTCTCGGCCCGTGCTGCGCGCAGTCTCTCGCTCTCGGCCCGTGCTGCGCTCAGTCTCTAGCTCTCGGCCCGTGCTGCGTGCAGTCTCTCGCTCTCGGCCCGTGCTGCGCTCAGTCTCTCGCTCTCGGCCCGTGCTGCGCTCAGTCTCTCGCTCTCGGCCCGTGCTGCGCGCAGTCTCTCGCTCTCGGCCCATGCTGCGCGCAGTCTCTCGCTCTCGGCCCGTGCTGCGCTCAGTCTCTCGCTCTCGGCCCGTGCTGCGCGCAGTCTCTCGCTCTCGGCCCGTGCTGCGCGCAGTCTCTCGCTCTCGGCCCGTGCTGCGCTCAGTCTCTCGCTCTCGGCCCGTGCTGCGCTCAGTCTCTCGCTCTCGGCCCGTGCTGCGCGCAGTCTCTCGCTCTCGGCCCATGCTGCGCGCAGTCTCTCGCTCTCGGCCCGTGCTGCGCTCAGTCTCTCGCTCTCGGCCCGTGCTGCGCGCAGTCTCTCGCTCTCGGCCCGTGCTGCGCGCAGTCTCTCGCTCTCGGCCCGTGCTGCGCTCAGTCTCTCGCTCTCGGCCCGTGCTGCACTCAGTCTCTCGCTCTCGGCCCGTGCTGCGCGCAGTCTCTCGCTCTCGGCCCATGCTGCGCGCAGTCTCTCGCTCTCGGCCCGTGCTGCGCGCAGTCTCTCGCTCTCGGCCCGTGCTGCGCGCAGTCTCTCGCTCTCGGCCCGTGCTGCGCGCAGTCTCTCGCTCTCGGCCCGTGCTGCGCGCAGTCTCTCGCTCTCGGCCCATGCTGCGCGCAGTCTCTCGCTCTCGGCCCGTGCTGCGCGCAGTCTCTCGCTCTCGGCCCGTGCTGCGCGCAGTCTCTCGCTCTCGGCCCATGCTGCGCGCAGTCTCTCGCTCTCGGCCCATGCTGCGCGCAGTCTCTCGCTCTCGGCCCATGCTGCGCGCAGTCTCTCGCTCTCGGCCCATGCTGCGCGCAGTCTCTCGCTCTCGGCCCGTGCTGCGCGCAGTCTCTCGCTCTCGGCCCATGCTGCGCGCAGTCTCTCGCTCTCGGCCCGTGCTGCGCGCAGTCTCTCACTCTCGGCCCGTGCTGCGCGCAGTCTCTCGCTCTCGGCCCGTGCTGCGCGCAGTCCCCCGCCCTGTGCAAAGCACGGAGCAGCTAATCAGACAACAGCTCTTCAAAATCACACACAACCTTCCACAAATAAAGGGTAACTGTGCCCCAGTGGGAACCTGGTGCATTGCAATCTTCTTTTGGGAAGTTAGCTGCATTCTTTTGCTGTCTGACAGAAGAGGTGTTTAGCACAGGGAATTTCTGCTCTCTCGCTCCTCACCATGTGATCTGTTGTTGCTGTTAGCTATCTCCACTTTACATACGTCAAGAGACATATTGTACTTGAGTGAGATAACTCAAAATATATTGAAGATTCTCGGAGGGTTGATGAGCTCCATGGGTTAACCAGATCGGAATGAGACAGCGCCACTTTGGCAGTGCTGGCATCCTGGCCTTTGTGAAAATGATGAACTGAGGGGGAGGCAGGAAAACCTCAGCCTTGTAAAAGCAGTCTCCTTTGTGAAACAGGAATGATGAGGGGCAGATTATGTGAACGCCATTCCCGGAACACATGCAGATCATTCCAGAGCATGCGCAGATCATTCCCGGAACGTGCACGGATCATTCCCGGAACAAAGAACAATACAGCACAGGAACAGGCCCTTTGGCCCTCCAAGCCTGCACCGATCATGTGTTCCTAACTAGACCATCCGTTTGTATCCCTCTATTCCCAGTCTGTTCATGTGGCTATCTCGACAAGTCTTAAATGATCCTAGCGTGTCTGCCTCAACCACCTTGCTTGGTCATGCATTCCAGGCCCCCACCACCCTCTGTGTAAAATACGTCCCCCGCATATCCGTATTGAACCTTGCCCCCCTTACCTTGAACTTGTGACCCCTTGTGTTCGTCATTTCTGACCTGGGAAAAAGCTTCCAACTGTTCACCCTATCTATGCCCTTCATAATTTTATAAACTTCTATTAGGTCGCCCCTCAACCTCCGTCTTTCCAGGGAGAACAACCCTAGTTTACTCAATCTCTCATAGCTAATACCCTCCATACCAGGCAACATCCTGGTAAACCTTTTCTGTACTCTCTCCAAAGCCTCCACGTCCTTCTGGTAGTGGGGTGACCAGAACTGGACGCAGTATTCCAAATGTGGCGGATCATTCCCGGAACGTGCGCGGATCATTCCCGGAACGTGCGCGGATCATTCCCGGAACGTGCGCGGATCATTCCCAGAATGTGCGCGGATCATTCCCAGAACGTGTGCGCAGATCATTCCCTGAACGTGCGCAGATCATTTCCAAAACATGCACAAATCATTCCCAGAACACATACACATTATCCCCAGAGTGTGTACAGATCATTCCCAAAATCTGCACAGGTCATTCCCAGAATGTGTACAGGTCACCAGGAATGTGCACTGATCATTCTCAGAGTGAGTACAGATCTTTCCCAGAATGTGTACAGACTATTCCCGGAACATGCACAGATCATTCCCAGAGCACGTACGGATTATTTCAGTGTGTACAGATCTCTCCCAGAATGTGTATAGATCATTCAGAGGGTGTACATATCAGCTTGGAGTTTTTCTAGACAATAACACATTTGTAGTTTTGTGACAGGCACTAAGAAAAAGGAACTATCTTGAAACTGAGGCCTATTCCAGGATGGCAATTTGCAACATTTTTCAGAATAAGCCCGACTTCCTGATCTGCGACTGCAATATCGTTCAATGTGACACAAATTTCTTACCTTTCTATATCATCTTCGCCAGGAAGGAGAGGGGGCAATGGCAGTGGCGGCAGTGTTGAAGTCAGTAAGGGCATAACTGAGTTCAGCATGGGTGGCATGGGGAGCACACTGCCCAACACTGTGGTCCGCGATGGTTGTTGCTGAGAAATGGTTGGTGGGTGAGTCAAGACTGGTACAGGAGCCAATACAGGTACAGGTATAGATGCCGGTGGCAATGGTAATGACAAAGCTACTGGGAGCTGCGGGTGCTGCACTGTGGTTATTGGTGATGGTGCTTCAGTCAGAATCTCTGACAGAGGCTGCGACTGGTTCAGAGTCACTTGCGGTAGGGGGGGAGGTGGTAGAACAGGCGCTGGGGGCAGTGTTACCGGGGGAGATGTCGGAGGTAATGGTGGTGGAGCGGAACCTGAAGGAGGAAGCGGAGGTTTTTCCAGATCGCTTTCATTTGGTAATGGCGGCAGAGTCTTCTCCTTTGGCGTTCCCAACTCACATCTCACCACCGGTGATTTGGATTCTTTTACCAACAGTGCCAACGGGGAGAGTACAGGGCTATCCGCCAATATTTCACTGTTTATTTTTAGCTCTGGAATCACCTCCTCTGAAACATCTTCCTCCATCTTCACAATCATTGTGTTGGAAATTTCAATGGGTGAAGGTGGCTTCTCACTCTTTACTATTTTAGTCAATTTCTTCACATCTTTCAGTGCTGCCACAGAGGTTGTGCTGCTGGAACCAGCACTGACAGCACTTGTTTTAGAAATGGCCCCAACCGAAGCTTTCGGCTCTTTTGAGTCTTTTGCGCTGGACTTTGCAGCCACAGCAGCTCTTGCCCTTTTGGTTTTGCTCAGCTCAGCACCAAGACTTGATTTGAGGGTAAACCGGCTTGGTGAAATACTCGAATGCCGACTTCGTGAACGGGATTGCCTGTGCTTACTGCGTGACCGTGAGTGCCTCGAATACCCTGGGCTCCGACTCCTCGACTTTACTGACCTCCTGTGGAGAGAAACATACTCAATTAGAACAGAAATAATTGAGGTTATCCCTGCAACAACATGTCAAATAACAAGCAGGGACTGAAAAACAGTTGCACAAGGACACACCTTCAACAGATTAACAGAGAGTGTACACATTCTGCCACCCAAATGCAATTCTAGACCAATCCAGATGGTCCAGTTTCACAAACACTCCCCTGGACAGTCAACTTGAACATGTGCATGACCTGACAGGCTACTGCTTCAACACTAACACAGCACAAATACACTGAAATAATTTAGAACACTGGCCAATACATCCCATTGGCTGTTTGCCCTCACTTATACAGCTCAGAAGATGTGTTACTGCATCTGAGGGTCAAAGAGAGTGGATATGAGAAACAGCACACGCTGTGTCATCCCAATCGGTCCAATCGGCTAAGCCGAGTGATTTGTTACCTCCTGAGTGTCTTGGGCACTTTTAACTCTGCAGCCTCGCATTTGATCACTTGTCTGTATTCATCTTTATAAATTGCAGTTTGCGATTTCACCAGATATCCATCCAGTTCTTTCTCAAAAAAAGATAACTAGTCAAAAATTCTGTGTTACCACTGCCTGGTATGAACATGAGAGGGTTGCAGCAGCAGGCAGACGTGTCGGAGCGACTGGCAGGTGCGTCGGAGCGACAGGCAGACGTGTCGGAGCGGCAGGCAGGAGCGTCGGAGCGGCAGGCAGGAGCGTCGGAGCGGCAGGCAGGAGCGTCGGAGCGGCAGGCAGGAGCGTCGGAGCGGCAGGCAGGAGCGTCGGAGCGGCAGGCAGGAGCGTCGGAGCGGCAGGCAGGAGCGTCGGAGCGGCAGGCAGGAGCGTCGGAGCGGCAGGCAGGAGCGTCGGAGCGGCAGGCAGGAGCGTCGGAGCGGCAGGCAGGAGCGTCGGAGCGGCAGGCAGGAGCGTCGGAGCGGCAGGCAGGAGCGTCGGAGCGGCAGGCAGGCGCGTCGGAGCGGCAGGCAGGCGCGTCGGAGCGGCAGGCAGGCGCGTCGGAGCGGCAGGCAGGCGCGTCGGAGCGGCAGGCAGGCGCGTCGGAGCGGCAGGCAGGCGCGTCGGAGCGGCAGGCAGGCGCGTCGGAGCGGCAGGCAGGCGCGTCGGAGCGGCAGGCAGGCGCGTCGGAGCGGCAGGCAGGCGCGTCGGAGCGGCAGGCAGGAGCGTCGGAGCGGCAGGCAGGCGCGTCGGAGCGGCAGGCAGGCGCGTCGGAGCGGCAGGCAGGCGCGTCGGAGCGGCAGGCAGGAGCGTCGGAGCGGCAGGCAGGAGCGTCGGAGCGGCAGGCAGGAGCGTCGGAGCGGCAGGCAGGAGCGTCGGAGCGACAGGCAGGCGCGTCGGAGCGACAGGCAGGCGCGTCGGAGCGACAGGCAGGCGCGTCGGAGCGACAGGCAGGCGCGTCGGAGCGACAGGCAGGCGCGTCGGAGCGACAGGCAGGCGCGTCGGAGCGACAGGCAGGCGCGTCGGAGCGACAGGCAGGCGCGTCGGAGCGACAGGCAGGCGCGTCGGAGCGACAGGCAGGCGCGTCGGAGCGACAGGCAGGCGCGTCGGAGCGACAGGCAGGCGCGTCGGAGCGACAGGCAGGCGCGTCGGAGCGACAGGCAGGCGCGTCGGAGCGACAGGCAGGCGCGTCGGAGCGACAGGCAGGCGCGTCGGAGCGACAGGCAGGCGCGTCGGAGCGACAGGCAGGCGCGTCGGAGCGACAGGCAGGCGCGTCGGAGCGACAGGCAGGCGCGTCGGAGCGACAGGCAGGCGCGTCGGAGCGACAGGCAGGCGCGTCGGAGGGACAGGCAGGCGCGTCGGAGGGACAGGCAGGCGCGTCGGAGCGACAGGCAGGCGCGTCGGAGCGACAGGCAGGCGCGTCGGAGCGACAGGCAGGCGCGTCGGAGCGACAGGCAGGCGCGTCGGAGCGACAGGCAGGCGCGTCGGAGCGACAGGCAGGCGCGTCGGAGCGACAGGCAGGCGCGTCGGAGCGACAGGCAGGCGCGTCGGAGCGACAGGCAGGCGCGTCGGAGCGACAGGCAGGCGCGTCGGTGCGACAGGCAGGCGCGTCGGAGCGACAGGCAGGCGCGTCGGAGCGACAGGCAGGCGCGTCGGAGCGACAGGCAGGCGCGTCGGAGCGACAGGCAGGCGCGTCGGAGCGACAGGCAGGCGCGTCGGAGCGACAGGCAGGCGCGTCGGAGCGACAGGCAGGCGCGTCGGAGCGACAGGCAGGCGCGTCGGAGCGACAGGCAGGCGCGTCGGAGCGACAGGCAGGCGCGTCGGAGCGACAGGCAGGCGCGTCGGAGCGACAGGCAGGCGCGTCGGAGCGACAGGCAGGCGCGTCGGAGCGACAGGCAGGCGCGTCGGAGCGACAGGCAGGCGCGTCGGAGCGACAGGCAGGCGCGTCGGAGCGACAGGCAGGCGCGTCGGAGCGACAGGCAGGCGCGTCGGGGCGACAGGCAGGCGCGTCGGAGCGACAGGCAGGCGCGTCGGAGCGACAGGCAGGCGCGTCGGAGCGACAGGC
Source organism: Mustelus asterias (assembly GCF_964213995.1). Classification (NCBI taxonomy): domain Eukaryota; kingdom Metazoa; phylum Chordata; class Chondrichthyes; order Carcharhiniformes; family Triakidae; genus Mustelus; species Mustelus asterias. The sequence continues at coordinate 110,663,612 of NC_135811.1, forward strand.
AGGCGCGTCGGAGCGACAGGCAGGCGCGTCGGAGCGACAGGCAGGCGCGTCGGAGCGACAGGCAGGCGCGTCGGAGCGACAGGCAGGCGCGTCGGAGCGACAGGCAGGCGCGTCGGAGCGACAGGCAGGCGTGTCGGAGCGAAAGGCAGGCGTGTCGGAGCGACAGGCAGGCGCGTCGGAGCGAAAGGCAGGTGTGTCGGAGCGACAGGCAGATGAGTCAGAGCGACAGGCAGGCGCATCGGACCGACAGGCAGGAGCGTCAGAGCGGCAGGCAGGTGTGTCAGAGCGAAGGCAGGCGCGTCGGAGCGACAGGCAGACGTGTCGGAGCGAAAGGCAGGTGTGTCGGAGCAAAAGGCAGGCGTGTCAGAGCGACAGGCAGACGTGTCAGAACGACAGGCAGGCATGTCGGAGCGACAGGCGTGTCAGAGCGACAGGCAGACGTGTCGGAGCGAAAGGCAGGTGTGTCCGAGCGACAGGCAGGTGTGTCGGAGCGACAGGCAGGTGTGTCGGAGCGACAGGCAGGTGTGTCAGAGCGACAGGCAGGTGTGTCAGAGCGACAGGCAGGTGTGTCGGAGCGACAGGCAGGCGTGTCGGAGCGACAGGCAGGCGCGTCGGAGCGACAGGCAGGCGCGTCGGAGCGGCAGGCAGGTCTGTCAGAGCGACAGCAGCAAGCAGGTGCGTCAGAGCGACAGGCAGGCGCGTCGGAGCAGCAGGCAGGCACGTCGGAGCGGCAGGCAGGTCTGTCAGAGCGACAGCAGCAAGCAGGTGCGTCAGAGCGACAGGCAGGCACGTCGGAGCGACAGGCAGGCGCGTCGGAGCGACAGGCAGGCGCGTCGGAGCGACAGGCAGGCGCGTCGGAGCGACAGGCAGGCGCGTCGGAGCGACAGGCAGGCGCGTCGGAGCGACAGGCAGGCGCGTCGGAGCGACAGGCAGGCGCGTCGGAGCGACAGGCAGGCGCGTCGGAGCGACAGGCAGGCGCGTCGGAGCGACAGGCAGGCGCGTCGGAGCGACAGGCAGGCGCGTCGGAGCGACAGGCAGGCGCGTCGGAGCGACAGGCAGGCGCGTCGGAGCGACAGGCAGGCGCGTCGGAGCGACAGGCAGGCGCGTCGGAGCGACAGGCAGGCGCGTCGGAGCGACAGGCAGGCGCGTCGGAGCGACAGGCAGGCGCGTCGGAGCGACAGCAGCAAGCAGGTGCGTCGGAGCGACAGGCAGGTGCGTCGGAGCGGCAGGCAGGTGCGTCGGAGCGGCAGGCAGGTGCGTCGGAGCGGCAGGCAGGTGCGTCGGAGCGGCAGGCAGGTGCGTCGGAGCGGCAGGCAGGTGCGTCGGAGCGGCAGGCAGGTGCGTCGGAGCGGCAGGCAGGTGCGTCGGAGCGGCAGGCAGGTGCGTCGGAGCGGCAGGCAGGTGCGTCGGAGCGGCAGGCAGGTGCGTCGGAGCGGCAGGCAGGTGCGTCGGAGCGGCAGGCAGGTGCGTCGGAGCGGCAGGCAGGTGCGTCGGAGCGGCAGGCAGGTGCGTCGGAGCGGCAGGCAGGTGCGTCGGAGCGGCAGGCAGGTGCGTCGGAGCGGCAGGCAGGTGCGTCGGAGCGGCAGGCAGGTGCGTCGGAGCGGCAGGCAGGTGCGTCGGAGCGGCAGGCAGGTGCGTCGGAGCGGCAGGCAGGTGCGTCGGAGCGGCAGGCAGGTGCGTCGGAGCGGCAGGCAGGTGCGTCGGAGCGGCAGGCAGGTGCGTCGGAGCGGCAGGCAGGTGCGTCGGAGCGGCAGGCAGGTGCGTCGGAGCGGCAGGCAGGTGCGTCGGAGCGGCAGGCAGGTGCGTCGGAGCGGCAGGCAGGTGCGTCGGAGCGGCAGGCAGGTGCGTCGGAGCGGCAGGCAGGTGCGTCGGAGCGGCAGGCAGGTGCGTCGGAGCGGCAGGCAGGTGCGTCGGAGCGGCAGGCAGGTGCGTCGGAGCGGCAGGCAGGTGCGTCGGAGCGGCAGGCAGGTGCGTCGGAGCGGCAGGCAGGTGCGTCGGAGCGGCAGGCAGGTGCGTCGGAGCGGCAGGCAGGTGCGTCGGAGCGGCAGGCAGGTGCGTCGGAGCGGCAGGCAGGTGCGTCGGAGCGGCAGGCAGGTGCGTCGGAGCGGCAGGCAGGTGCGTCGGAGCGGCAGGCAGGTGCGTCGGAGCGGCAGGCAGGTGCGTCGGAGAGGCAGGCAGGTGCGTCGGAGCGGCAGGCAGGTGCGTCGGAGCGGCAGGCAGGTGCGTCGGAGCGGCAGGCAGGTGCGTCGGAGCGGCAGGCAGAAGCGTCGGAGCGGCAGGCAGAAGCGTCGGAGCGGCAGGCAGGTGCGTCGGAGCGGCAGGCAGGTGCGTCGGAGTGGCAGGCAGGTGTGTCGGAGCGGCAGGCAGGTGCGTCGGAGCGGCAGGCAGGTGCGTCGGAGCGGCAGGCAGGTGCGTCGGAGCGGCAGGCAGGTGCGTCGGAGCGACAGGCCAGCACATGAAGCAAGTTCCGGGCTCAAATGTGAGCCATCAATAATTCCTGGTCAGCTGCGAAGAAGATTCCACTTGGATTCTGTGCCCTTCTCATTTAACCACAATGGAATTTTAAGAGTAAACTATATTTCAACGTGAGCGACAAGGAACAGGTTCTCAGAATGAAGTGCGAAGTGTAACTATTTGAATGGCCTCTAAGAGGGAAAAGCAGAGCCACTCAATGGGGCTGCAAGGCTTCAGAAAGCTGAGAAGAAATTAAAAATGTGCATTTATAAAGCACCTTTAACATTGCAAAATGTTGCCACATACTTTGCAGAATCATCAAAGAAAATTTCACTCTAAGCCAAAGAAGGGACAGGTGAACCCATGAAGAGGTTGAGCCAAACAACACAGACACCTTTAAGAGGATGTTGAGTATGTACATAAAGGAATTGGATATAGAATCATAGAGTCATTGAGCTTTACAGCACAGAAAGAGTCCCTTTGGCCCATCGTCTGTGTGCTGGCCATCAAACACCTATCTATTCTAATCCCATTTTCCAGCACTTGGTCCATAGCCTTGTGTGCTCATTTCAAGTGCTCATCTAAATGCTTCTTAAATGTTGAGGGTTTCTGCCTCTACCAGCCTCTCAAGCAGAGTTCCAGATTCCCACCAAAAAGTTTCCTCAAATCCCCTGCTCCTTAATTTAAATCTACACCCCCTGGTTATTGACCCCTCCTCTAACAGGAAATGTTCTTTCCTATCTACAACATCTATAGCACTCATAATTTTGTACACCTTGATGGAATTCCCCCTCAGTCTTTTCTGCTCCAAGGAAAACAACCCCAGCCTAACCAGTCTCTCTCCATAGCTGGAACACTTCAAACTTGGCAACATCCTGGTGAATCTCCTCTGCACCTCTCCAGTGAAATCAATAAAAGCAAGTATCCCATATGCCTTCTTCATCACCTTATCTACCTGTCCTGCTACAATCAGGAATAAGAACATAAGAACTAGGAGCAGGAGTAGGCCATCTGGCCCCTCGAGCCTGCTCCGCCATTCAATAAGATCATGACTAGTTTTTTCGAGGACTCAGCTCCACTTACCCACCCGCTCACCATAACCCTTAATTCCTTTACTGTTGAAAAATTTATCTATCCTTGCCTTAAAAACATTTAATGCGGTAGCTTCAACTG